>NC_048576.1:97280430-97410430 GCF_013265735.2 Oncorhynchus mykiss | reverse complement strand
ATACCAGTGGTCTGTCTATACCAGTGGTCTGTCTATACTAGTTGTCTGTCAAATACCAGTGGTCTGTCTATACTAGTGGTCTGTCTCTACCAGTGGTCTGTCTCTACCAGTGGTTCTGTCTAAACCAGTGGTCTGTCTATACCAGTGGTCTGTCTCTACCAGTGGTTCTGTCTATACCAGTGGTCTGTCTATACCAGTGGTCTGTCTCTACCAGTGGTTCTGTCTATACCAGTGGTCTGTCTATACCAGTGGTCTGTCTCTACCAGTGGTTCTGTCTATACCAGTGGTCTGTCTATACCAGTGGTTCTGTCTATACCAGTGGTCTGTCTATACCAGTGGTCTGTCTCTACCAGTGGTCTGGCTATACCAGTGGTTCTGTCTGTACCAGTGGTCTGTCTGTACCAGTGGTCTGTCTCTACCAGTGGTTCTGTCTATACCAGTGGTCTGTCTGTACCAGTTGTCTGGCTATACCAGTGGTCTGTCTATACCAGTGGTCTGTCTATACCAGTGGTCTGTCTATACCAGTGGTTCTGTCTGTACCAGTGGTTTGTCTATACCAGTGGTCTGGCTATACCAGTGGTCTGTCTCTACCAGTGGTCTGGCTATACCAGTGGTCTGGCTATACCAGTGGTCTGTCTATACCAGTGGTCTGTCTCTACCAGTGGTCTGTCTATACCAGTGGTTCTGTCTGTACCAGTGGTTTGTCTATACCAGTGGTCTGGCTATACCAGTGGTTCTGTCTATACCAGTGGTCTGTCTATACCAGTGGGCTGTCTATACCAGTGGTCTGTCTCTACCAGTGGTCTGTCTATACCAGTGGTCTGTCTCTACCAGTGGTCTGGCTATACCAGTGGTCTGTCTATACCAGTGGTCTGTCTATACCAGTGGTCTGTCTCTACCAGTGGTCTGTCTATACCAGTGGTCTGTCTATACCAGTGGTCTGTCTCTACCAGTGGGCTGTCTATACCAGTGGTCTGTCTATACCAGTGGTCTGTCTATACCAGTGGTCTGTCTCTACCAGTGGTCTGTCCATACCAGTGGTCAGTCTATACCAGTGGTCTGTTTATACTAGTGGTCTGTCTATACCAGTGGTCTGTCTATACCAGTGGTTTGTCTATACCAGTGGTCTGTCTATACCAGTGGGCTGTCTATACTAGTTGTCTGTCTATACCAGTGGTCTGTCTATACTAGTTGTCTGTCTATACCAGTGGGCTGTCTATACCAGTGGTCTGTCTATACCAGTGGTTTGTCTATACCAGTGGTCTGTCTATACCAGTGGTCTGTCTATACCAGTGGTCTGTCTAAACCAGTGGTCTGTCTAAACCAGTGGTCTGTCTAAACCAGTGGTCTGTCTATACCAGTGGTCTGTCTCTACCAGTGGTCTGTCTATACCAGTGGTCTGTCTATACCAGTGGTTCTGTCTGTACCAGTGGTCTGTCTGTACCAGTGGTCTGGCTATACCAGTGGTCTGTCTCTACCAGTGGTCTGGCTATGCCAGTGGTCTGTCTCTACCAGTGGTCTGTCTCTACCAGTGGTCTGTCTATACCAGTGGTCTGTCTATACCAGTGGTCTGTCTATACCAGTGTTTCTGTCTATACCAGTGGTTTGTCTATACCAGTGGTCTGGCTATACCAGTGGTTCTGTCTATACCAGTGGTCTGTCTATACCAGTGGGCTGTCTATACCAGTGGTCTGTCTCTACCAGTGGTCTGTCTATACCAGTGGTCTGTCTCTACCAGTGGTCTGGCTATACCAGTGGTCTGGCTATACCAGTGGTCTGTCTCTACCAGTGGTCTGTCTCTACCAGTGGGCTGTCTATACCAGTTGTCTGTCTATACCAGTAGTTTGTCTCTACCAGTGGGCTGTCTATACCAGTTGTCTGTCTATACCAGTAGTTTGTCTCTACCAGTGGGCTGTCTATACCAGTGGTCTGTCTAAACCAGTGGTTCCTAACTGTGGGGACCCACTTCTGGGTTGTATCTCTGGCAAGGGTCCAGGTGGGTCGCATCACGGGACGACCTTTTTTAGAGCATCGTTAAACATAATGTCATTATTATACAGTCAATGTCTTAATATTGGTCAGAAGAACCCCCTACCAAACCCATACATCTGCATTCAGTCTACTGTTTCTACCAAAAGCGTTTTTATTAACGAATGTTAGACCTATTATTTGGTCTATGTGTTTTCACCTCTCTACTGAGTCTTTTCTACAGTCGTGGTTTTAAAGGAGAATAAATCATAGCTCTGTCTGGTCCCTGGTATAGAAAGAGTTGAGAAACACGGTTCTAACAGGCCCTGCCTCCTGTTCTAACAGGCCCTGCCTCCTGTTCTAACAGGCCCTGCCTCCTGTTCTAACAGGCCCTGCCTCCTGTTCTAACAGGCCCTGCCTCCTGGGATCATATTGTTAGTAAATTAAAGTTAGTTCAAAAAAAAAAAGGTTTAAAAAAAATCAATAATAGTAATTGTATTGTCAGCAGGGATGGGTACATTACAAAATAGAACTACCAAACAATACAAACATCAATGTATCCAAATAAACTACACAATACATGTATTTTGCTGTGTATTTAGCTGTGTATTTAATTAAAATACTTGTATTTTGCTGTGTATTTAATTAAAATACCTGTATTTTCTATTTTAAAATGTAGACATGCATTAGCCAGTAATCAGCCCCAACAGCAACAACCTTCTCAGTAATGGTAACAGAAACAGTTGACTTGCTATGACTGTGATACAGGATGTTGTTGTTCATCTGCCTTTAGTTTAATGCACTGAAGTCACTCTGGATAAGAGTGTCTGATAAACGACCAAAACGTAAATGTTGTGAGAATGAACATACCAAAATGAACTGCAAAGCACAATGGGTGTTGTTATTGGTCCTACTTCGGGGCAGAGCTCATTAGAATAATACTCAGCATGCTTTGCGATTAATTTTTTTACATATACAATTCAACTTAGTCCATTTAGCAGAGGCTCTTATCACACTATAGTGCCATCAGACTTCTGATACCAATGCAGGGAGAAAGGGGGACACAAAATGGTGAACGGCTATCAAAAATGGTACCGAAAGCATTTTGAGAATACAAATTACAGCTCTCCGAAGTATCTTGTTACTAAATACATTGGCGTGTGGTTCAGCCCATTGTAATACACACGACTCTAAATACTCAGCAGTAATTGAAACACATATTTGAAATACATGTAACAGAAATAGGCCTGATGCCCATCTGTGATTGTCTGTATTATCACATGTATTTCAATCAATCAAATGTATTTATAAAGCCCTTCTGACATCAGCTGATGTCACATAGTGCTGTACAGAAACCCAGCCTGAAACCCCCAAAACAGCAAGCAATGCAGATGTAGAAGCACGGTGGCTGATGTCACATAGTGCTTACACAGAAACCCAGCCTGAAACCCCCAAAACAGCAAGCAATGCAGATGTAGAAGCACGGTGGCTAAGTGAAGAACAGCTGACATTGTTGTTCTGTGTCCATGGTAACACAGTGTGACACACAACTTTTCTACCATAAGAGCGTTGCAAGAGATTTAGTATGGTGTTTCTCAACCTCTGTTCCGTGGACCTGCGCCAGTCAGTGGGATGTTGCTGGCCGGTCCCTGAGATGATTAACTGACACCAGTGGTGATTTTAGCGTGTCAATCTTGGTGGGATAAACTCGACAACAAACACATTGGGATACATGTCAGCAGAGCCACTGCACAACACAACACTAAACAATACATTAGTTGCACTATAATGGTGACAAACGGTGCCCACAAACTGTTAGGGCCCAACATAAAACTGTCCCAACAGCAGAGTTCCATCAGCAGTCCCAACACCTTACCACTGCTACACCCGGCTATCAGCGGAGTCCCAACACCTTACCACTGCTACACCTGGCTATCAGCAGAGTCCCAACACCTTACCACTGCTACACCTGGCTATCAGCAGAGTCCCAACACCTTACCACTGGTACACCTGGCTATCAGCGGAGTCCCAACACCTTACCACTGCTACACCTGACTATCAGCGGAGTCCCAACACCTTACCACTGGTACACCTGGTTATCAGCAGAGTCCCAACACCTTACCACTGCTACACCCGGCTATCAGCGGAGTCCCGACACCTTACCACTGGTACACCCGGCTATCAGCAGAGACCTTACCACTGCTACACCTGGCTATCAGCAGAGTCCCAACACCTTACCACTGCTACACCTGACTATCAGCAGAGTCCCAACACCTTACCACTGGTACACCTGGTTATCAGCAGAGTCCCAACACCTTACCACTGCTACACCTGACTATCAGCAGAGTCCCAAAACCTTACCACTGCTACACCTGACTATCAGCAGAGTCCCAACACCTTACCACTGCTACACCCGGCTATCAGCAGAGTCCCAACACCTTACCACTGCTACACCTGGTTATCAGCGGAGTCCCAACACCTTACCACTGCTACACCTGGTTATCAGCGGAGTCCCAACACCTTACCACTGCTACACCCGGCTATCAGCAGAGTCCCAACACCTTACCACTGCTACACCTGTCTATCAGCAGAGTCCCAACACCTTACCACTGCTACACCTGGTTATCAGCAGAGTCCCGACACCTTACCACTGTTACACCTGACTATCAGCGGAGTCCCAACACCTTACCACTGCTACACCTGGCTATCAGCAGAGTCCCAACACCTTACCACTGTTACACCTGACTATCAGCGGAGTCCCAACACCTTACCACTGTTACACCTGACTATCAGCGGAGTCCCAACACCTTACCACTGCTACACCTGGCTATCAGCAGAGTCCCAACACCTTACCACTGCTACACCTGGCTATCAGCAGAGTCCCAACACCTTACCACTGCTACACCTGGATATCAGCAGAGTCCCAACACCTTACCACTGCTACACCTGGATATCAGCAGAGTCCCAACACCTTACCACTGCTACACCTGGCTATCAGCAGAGTCCCAACACCTTACCACTGCTACACCTGGCTATCAGCAGAGTCCCAACACCTTACCACTGCTACACCTGGATATCAGCAGAGTCCCAACACCTTACCACTGCTACACCTAGCTATCAGCAGAGTCCCGACACCTTACCACTGCTACACCTGGTTATCAGCAGAGTCCCGACACCTTACCACTGCTACACCTAGCTATCAGCAGAGTCCCGACACCTTACCACTGCTACACCTGGTTATCAGCAGAGTCCCAACACCTTACCACTGCTACACCTGGATATCAGCAGAGTCCCAACACCTTACCACTGCTACACCTGACTATCAGCAGAGTCCCAACACCTTACCACTGCTACACCCGGCTATCAGCAGAGTCCCAACACCTTACCACTGCTACACCCGGCTATCAGCAGAGTCCCAACACCTTACCACTGCTACACCTGGTTATCAGCGGAGTCCCAACACCTTACCACTGTTACACCTGGTTATCAGCGGAGTCCCAACACCTTACCACTGTTACACCTGACTATCAGCGGAGTCCCAACACCTTACCACTGCTACACCTGGATATCAGCAGAGTCCCAACACCTTACCACTGCTACACCTGTCTATCAGCAGAGTCCCAACACCTTACCACTGCTACACCTGGCTATCAGCAGAGTCCCAACACCTTACCACTGCTACACCTGGCTATCAGCAGAGTCCCGACACCTTACCACTGCTACACCTGGTTATCAGCAGAGTCCCGACACCTTACCACTGCTACACCCGGCTATCAGCAGAGTCCCAACACCTTACCACTGCTACACCTGGCTATCAGCAGAGTCCCGACACCTTACCACTGCTACACCTGGTTATCAGCGGAGTCCCAACACCTTACCACTGCTGCACCTGGCTATCAGCAGAGTCCCAACACCTTACCACTGCTACACCTGGCTATCAGCAGAGTCCCAACACCTTACCACTGCTACACCTGGTTATCAGCGGAGTCCCAACACCTTACCACTGCTACACCTGGCTATCAGCAGAGTCCCAACACCTTACCACTGCTACACCTGACTATCAGCGGAGTCCCAACACCTTACCACTGCTACACCCGGCTATCAGCAGAGTCCCAACACCTTACCACTGGTACACCTGGTTATCAGCGGAGTCCCAACACCTCACCACTGGTACACCTGGCTATCAGCAGAGTCCCAACACCTTACCACTGCTACACCTGACTATCAGCAGAGTCCCAACACCTTACCACTGCTACACCTGGCTATCAGCGGAGTCCCAACACCTTACCACTGGTACACCTGGTTATCAGCAGAGTCCCAACACCTTACCACTGCTACACCTGGCTATCAGCAGAGTACCGACACCTCACCACTGGTACACCTGGCTATCAGCAGAGTCCCGACACCTTACCACTGCTACACCTGGTTATCAGCAGAGTCCCGACACCTTACCACTGCTACACCTGGCTATCAGCAGAGTCCCGACACCTTACCACTGGTACACCCGGCTATCAGCAGAGTCCCAACACCTTACCACTGCTACACCTGGCTATCAGCAGAGTACCGACACCTCACCACTGGTACACCTGGCTATCAGCGGAGTCCCGACACCTTACCACTGCTACACCTGGTTATCAGCAGAGTCCCGACACCTTACCACTGCTACACCCGGCTATCAGCAGAGTCCCAACACCTTACCACTGCTACACCTGGCTATCAGCAGAGTCCCGACACCTTACCACTGGTACACCCGGCTATCAGCAGAGTCCCAACACCTTACCACTGCTACACCTGGCTATCAGCAGAGTACCGACACCTCACCACTGGTACACCTGGCTATCAGCGGAGTCCCAACACCTTACCACTGGTACACCTGGTTATCAGCAGAGTCCCAACACCTTACCACTGCTACACCCGGCTATCAGCAGAGTCCCAACACCTTACCACTGCTACACCTGGTTATCAGCGGAGTCCCAACACCTTACCACTGTTACACCTGGTTATCAGCGGAGTCCCAACACCTTACCACTGTTACACCTGACTATCAGCGGAGTCCCAACACCTTACCACTGCTACACCTGGATATCAGCAGAGTCCCAACACCTTACCACTGCTACACCTGTCTATCAGCAGAGTCCCAACACCTTACCACTGTTACACCTGACTATCAGCGGAGTCCCAACACCTTACCACTGCTACACCTGGATATCAGCAGAGTCCCAACACCTTACCACTGCTACACCTGTCTATCAGCAGAGTCCCAACACCTTACCACTGCTACACCTGGCTATCAGCAGAGTCCCAACACCTTACCACTGCTACACCTGGCTATCAGCAGAGTCCCGACACCTTACCACTGCTACACCTGGTTATCAGCAGAGTCCCGACACCTTACCACTGCTACATCTGGCTATCAGCGGAGTCCCAACACCTTACCACTGCTACACCTGGCTATCAACAGAGTCCCAACACCTTACCACTGCTACACCTGGCTATCAGCGGAGTCCCAACACCTTACCACTGCTACACCTGGCTATCAGCGGAGTACCAACACCTTACCACTGCTACACCCGGCTATCAGCAGAGTCCCAACACCTTACCACTGGTACACCTGGCTATCAGCGGAGTCCCGACACCTTACCACTGGTACACCTGGCTATCAGCAGAGTCCCAACACCTTACCACTGCTACACCCGGCTATCAGCGGAGTCCCAACACCTTACCACTGCTACACCTGGCTATCAGCAGAGTCCCAACACCTTACCACTGTTACACCTGACTATCAGCAGAGTCCCGACACCTTACCACTGCTACACCCGGCTATCAGCGGAGTCCCGACACCTTACCACTGCTACACCCGGCTATCAGCGGAGTCCCGACACCTTACCACTGCTACACCCGGCTATCAGCAGAGTCCCAACACCTTACCACTGCTACACCTGGCTATCAGCGGAGTCCCAACACCTTACCACTGGTACACCTGGCTATCAGCGGAGTCCCGACACCTTACCACTGCTACACCTGGCTATCAGCGGAGTCCCAACACCTTACCACTGCTACACCTGGCTATCAGCAGAGTCCCAACACCTTACCACTGCTACACCTGGCTATCAGTAGAGTCCCAACACCTTACCACTGCTACACCCGGCTATCAGCGGAGTACCAACACCTTATCACTGGTACACCCGGCTATCAGCAGAGTCCCAACACCTTACCACTGGTACACCCGGCTATCAGCGGAGTCCCAACACCTTACCACTGGTACACCCGGCTATCAGCAGAGTCCCAACACCTTACCACTGCTACACCTGGCTATCAGCGGAGTCCCAACACCTTACCACTGGTACACCTGGCTATCAGCGGAGTCCCAACACCTTACCACTGCTACACCTGGCTATCAGCAGAGTCCCAACACCTTACCACTGCTACACCTGGCTATCAGCAGAGTCCCAACACCTTACCACTGGTACACCCGGCTATCAGCGGAGTCCCAACACCTTACCACTGGTACACCCGGCTATCAGCAGAGTCCCAACACCTTACCACTGGTACACCTGGTTATCATCAGAGTCCCAATACCTTACCACTGCTACACCTGGCTATCAGCGGAGTCTTGTCTGGCAGCGAAACTGTTCATTCAGCCTCATTTACTGCCTTTAAAAAAACATTGCTGATATGGCTGACTTGCTTAAACAAATGTGGTTTCTACTGACAATTGAGATGTACAAACTATGGCATAAGGGGACGACAAGCAGATAAGAGGCAGTTCGTGATTGCGATTAAGACATCAATGAGCGAGCTAGGACGGACGTAGTCAATATAACAATTTGTTCAGCACTTTTGAAAGCACGCTAGTGATTGCTTTGCAATGCTGCAGTTAGCCGCTGATTCCTTCCAAACCACTCGTTGAATTTGCGATTTCCAACTTGTTGTGTAATGTTTGTGTCCAATGGACGTTGAGCACCAACATGTTTTAATCTATAATTTCTCTTCATAATTTATTGGGTTGAAAAAGATTTGTCAGTAGATTGTGAACTTGATTCATGATGATGACTGCTAGCTAAGATTTAGAAAGGTATGATGTTGACATGAGCAGTCCAATCAAAGCTACTGTAGATATAACGTGATTTGACATAATTTGATCTGTGGCCAAATCACCATGAGCCTTATTGGACAGGCACTTCTAATGGGGTGACAACTAGAGGAGTTAATTAATCTAAGGGGCTGGAATTTTTTGAGCTCTCCTCGTAGATTTTGCGATGACATGGTGTCCCCATGAGTGACAGAACTTTGAGCCAATCACGGCGCAACTAGAGAAGATTACCAACCCCTATGCTCTGTATTTCTCACTGGCTGGCCCCCCACCACACCGCACTGAGCTGAAACACCTGCATTTTGAAGCTGCCTTTTTCAAGAAAGCAATAAAGAGACCATGTTTGCTTGCAACTTTATTAACTCAATACTGTTTTTTTTATAAATATATATTTTTTACACTGTTTGCAAACTGACATTTGACACGTATTAATGCCAAAGTAACATGCAAAACAGGCAATAAAAAAAGGCGGGGCTCATAACAGGCCCTGAATAACAGGCCAACACTGACTGACGCTAATGCACTGACTGACGCTAATGCAGTGACTGACGCTAATGCAGTGACTGACGCTAATGCAGTGACTGACGCTAATGCACTGACGCTAATGCAGTGACTGACGCTAATGCACTGACTGACGCTAATGCACTGACTGACGCTAATGCACTGACTGACGCTAATGCAGTGACTGACGCTAATGCACTGACTGACGCTAATGCAGTGACTGACGCTAATGCACTGACTGATGCTAATGCAGTGACTGACGCTAATGCACTGACTGATGCTAATGCAGTGACTGACGCTAATGCACTGACTGACGCTAATGCACTGACGCTAATGCAGTGACTGACGCTAATGCACTGACTGACGCTAATGCGCTGACTGACGCTAATGCACTGACGCTAATGCAGTGACTGACGCTAATGCAGTGACTGACGCTAATGCACTGACTGACGCTAATGCAGTGACTGACTCTAATGCACTGACTGACGCTAATGCACTGACTGACGCTAATGCACTGACGCTAACGCAGTGACTGACGCTAATGCACTGACTGACGCTAATGCGCTGACTGACGCTAATGCACTGACGCTAATGCAGTGACTGACGCTAATGCACTGACTGACGCTAATGCGCTGACTGACGCTAATGCACTGACGCTAATGCAGTGACTGACGCTAATGCAGTGACTGACGCTAATGCAGTGACTGACGCTAATGCAGTGACTGACGCTAATGCACTGACGCTAATGCACTGACGCTAATGCAGTGACTGACGCTAATGCACTGACGCTAATGCAGTGACTGACGTTAATGCACTGACGCTAATGCAGTGACTGACGCTAATGCAGTGACTGACGCTAATGCAGTGACTGACGCTAATGCAGTGACTGGCGCTAATGCAGTGACTGACTCTAATGCACTGACGCTAATGCAGTGACTGACGCTAATGCAGTGACTGGCGCTAATGCAGTGACTGGCGCTAATGCAGTGACTGACGCTAATGCACTGACGCTAATGCAATGTTAGTTTGAATGTAAGCAGTTCCCCAAGGAAGAGAAACCATAGCTCACCAGTCCCTAAAAGGAAAAAGGGTTGTAGCTCTTGGCTGGAGCTCAAACATCTGGTCCCGTGTTCTAAAAGCGTCTCAGACTACTGCTGGTCTAGGATCAGGTCCCCCTGTCTTTGTAATCTCTCTCATGATGATTATAAGGATTAGAACTGATCCTAGATCATAACACTGATTCAGAGACGCTTTGTGAATGGAGGAGGCTCAAAGTAGGGACATTTGTGGTATGTAACACAGCCCAGGCCAAGACTGATTACTTTCAGTTTCATTTCCTGAGATCTTCACGGTGAGTCCTGCCCCCAGTTATGACACCACACACACACACACACACACACACACACACACACACACAGCAAAGCTTGCAGATCATCCAATCAACTTCTCACACGGCCTCATACAGATCTACAGGGACACCGAGCAACAGAGAACAAGAGATTACATTTAATATAAACACCAGGTACAGAAAAAACATTTATGATGTGCTTTTTTGTGATCTAGTCTGTCCTTACAAGTTAGATCTAGTCTGTGTTGTATATTTTTGTAGGTTTGCTCTCTAGGAAGGAATATGCCCGAATCTAGCTCACAATTAACAACTTGATACTTTATTTGATCTGATCTGAGCTGATCTGATCTTAATCTAGGTCTGATCTAATCTGAGTTCATCTAGGTCTGCTCTAATCTGAGTTCATCTAGGTCTGCTCTATTCTGAGTTCATCTAGGTCTAATCTAATCTGAGTTCCTCTAGGTCTGCTCTAGTTTGAGTTAATCTAGGTCTGATCTAGTTTGAGTTCATCTAGGTCTGCTCTAATCTGAGTTCATCTAGGTCTGCTCTAATCTGAGATCATCTAGGTCTGATCTAATCTGAGATCATCTAGGTCTGATCTAGTTTGAGATCATCTAGGTCTGCTTCAATCTGGGTTCATCTAGGTCTGTTCTAGTTTTTAAATTAATCTAGGTCTGCTCTAGTTTGAGTTAATCTAGGTCTGATCTAATCTGAGTTCATCTAGGTCTGCTCTAATCTGAGTTCATCTAGATCTGATCTAATATGAGTTCATCTAGGTCTGATCTAGTTTGAGATCATCTAGGTCTGATCTAGTTTGAGATCATCTAGGTCTGCTCTCCAGTCTTGAGTTTATTGATTATGTTCAGACACAACAACAGTTATAATCTAACTAGCTAAGGACATGATTCAAAATCAATTATATCTATTTTTACACTGAGTGTACAAACCATTAGGAACACCTTCCTAATATAGAGTTGCAACCCATTTTGCCCTCAGAACAGCCACAATTCATCAGGGCACGGACTCAAGGTGTTGAAAGCGTTCCACAGGGATGCTGGCCCATGTTGACTCTACAAGGTGTTGAAAGCGTTCCACAGGGATGCTGGCCCATGTTGACTCTACAAGGTGTTGAAAGTGTTCCACAGGGATGCTGGCCCATGTTGACTCTACAAGGTGTCGAAAGCATTTCACAGGGATGCTGGCCCCATGTTGACTCTACAAGGTGTTGAAAGCATTCCACAGGGATGCTGGCCCATGTTGACTGCAGTGCTTCCACTGTTGTGTCCAGTTGGCTGGATGTCCTTTGGGTGGTGGACCATTCTTGATACCCACAGGAAACTGTTGAGTATGAAAAACCAGCAGCGTTGCAGTTCTTGAAACACTAAAACCGGTGCACCTGGCACCTACTACCGTAGGTAATACCATACCCCGTTCAAAGGCACTTCAATATGTTGTCTTGCCCATTCACCCTCTGAATGGCAACACAGACACAATGTCTCAAGGCTTAAAAATCCTTCTTTAACCAGGTCTCCTCCCCTTCATCTACACTGATTGAAGTGGATTTAACAAGTGACATCAATAAGGGATCATATCTTTCACCTGGTCAGTCTGTGTCATGGAAAGAGCAGGTGTTCCTAATGTTTTGTTCATTCAGTGAAAATGTATATTATTTTTTTATATTAAATGAATCCTGAATAATAAAGCATTACTATCAAAATGTATTATATTTTAATAAGTTTACTAGAAGCATGACAGATTGTGGTTGAATATATATCAGCTATTTTTTTCTGCATTAAAACATGGTACGGTAAGAGAGAGATTTTACCTTCTGTTTATGACGGTTCACTTATAACTTTAACAGGTATACTGTTTGGTAACTATTTAAACCTTGCATTCACTGTCATGTAGTTAAATATTTTATTTCCCTTTAAGTTTCATGTTCCTGGATCCTTCAGGAGATTATATTTCAAACTAACACTTGACTCATCCAGGCGTGGTCCCAAATGACACCCTATTCCCCATTGGGTCCTGTTCAAAAGAAGGGCACTATATAGGGAATAGGGTGGCATTTGGGACTCACCTAGAGTGTATTGTTTTATTTAACACATGAATCATCCAGGCTTTATCCCAAATGACACGTTCCACAGCAACAATACGATTTGATCTCGTCTGATTTTTAAAAGTGTGTAACTATTGAACAGGCCATACTAATAAAGGCATTTTAATTAATGATATGAAGAGTGCCTTGGTCCTCCTTTCTATTTGATGTTCTATTGTCACGTTCCACAGCAAGAAAACCAAAAATGCCACTGAAACAGAAACTAACAAAGAGTCACTGACCACAACCAGAATGAAACGGGTGGGGTTTTAGGAGGGGTTCTGAAAGACACTCATGGGGGTGTGACTAGCAACAACAACTGGAGCCTAAAAGACATCCACCATGAGACCCACTAAATTCAACAAGAAGAGGTAAACAAAAGAAACACACACACCAAACTTCAAGACAGGAAGTAAACCACAAAGTGGAGAAAAACAAAAACAGGGAAGATCAGATAAAGGAATGTTTGTCTAGAAATGAAAATAGGGAGAGACAACTAAAGGAGTTAACCCTCCATATCTCTCAAGACAACTAGAGGAGTTAACCCTCCACATCTACCAAGACAACTAAAGGAGGTAACCCTCCACATCTATCAAGACAACTAGAGGAGTTAACCCTCCACATATGTCAAGACAACTAGAGGAGTTAACCCTCCACATATGTCAAGACAACTAGAGGAGTTAACCCTCCACATCTCTCAAGACAACTAGAGGAGTTAACCCTCCACATCTATGAAGACAACTAGAGGAGTTAACCCTACACATCTCTCAAGACAACTAGAGGAGTTAACCCTCCACATATGTCAAGACAACTAGAGGAGTTAACCCTCCACATATGTCAAGACAACTAGAGGAGTTAACCCTCCACATCTCTCAAGACAACTAAAGGAGTTAACCCTCCACATCTATCAAGACAACTAGAGGAGTTAACCCTCCACATATGTCAAGACAACTAGAGGAGTTAACCCTCCATCTATCAAGACAACTAGAGGAGTTAACCCTCCACATATGTCAAGACAACTAGAGGAGTTAACCCTCCACATATGTCAAGACAACTAGAGGAGTTAACCCTCCACATCTATCAAGACAACTAAAGAAGTTAACCCTCCACATCTATCAAGACAACTAAAGAAGTTAACCCTCCACATCTATCAAGACAACTAGAGGAGTTAACCCTCCACATATGTCAAGACAACTAGAGAAGTTAACCCTCCACATCTATAAAGGCAACGAGATGAGTTAACCCTCCACATCTATTAAGGCAACATGATGAGTTAACCCTGCACATCTACCAAGACAACTAGAGGAGTTAACCCTCCACATCTATTAAGGCAACATGATGAGTTAACCCTGCACATCTACCAAGACAACTAGAGGAGTTAACCCTCCACATCTACCTAGACAACTGAAGGTGTTAACCCTCCACATCTATTAAGACAACTGGAGCACTGGGCCAGACACTCTTAAATATCACCTGGGCCAGCCACTCTTAAATATCACCTGGGCCTTCCACTCTTAAATATCACCTGAGCCAGCCACTCTTAAATATCACCTGGGCCAGACACTCCTAAATTTCACCTGGGCCAGCCGCTCTTAAAAATCACCTGGGCCAGCCACTCTTAAATATCACCTGAGCCAGCGCAGGTGAAACACCTTCCGACTAATGAGATGGACAAGCGAGCACAGGTGTAACACATATTGACTAATGAGGTGACACCAATCGGTGCGCCCTACGTGCAACCTAGGTTGCAACCTCTAAACATAAATGTAAAATCCAAAGCCTGGAACAGTATTGCCAGATTTGGGGAACAGCCACAGTAGTACATTCCTGTGCCATAAAGGTCCAGACCTCTTAGCAGAGGTAACTTAACTATATCATCATGAACTGTATTGTTTAATGCTGTCTGTTTCCTGTTTCTCTCTCTCCCTCGCTCTCTCTCTCTGTCTCTCTCTCTCTATCCCTATCTCTCTATCCCCCCCCCCCCCCCTCTCTCTCTCTCTCTCTCTCTCTCTCCCCCCCCCCCCCCCCCTCCCCCCAGGGGTACCATGGTTCGAACATTGAACAATATGGAGGAGCTGAGAGGTTCAGGTTTTGGTCGTCCCTGGCCGAGGCACGGACTCAAGCTCCTTTTCTGGTTTGCCAACGATTACATCGTCTTTGACAACGACAACCAGATGTTTGCAAATTACGACCCCGAAGAGGGACACTTTGGTTTCCATCACTTCCGCAACAGACTTGAGTGTGAAAACAACGTCTGCAAGAGGCTGCTTCCTGATGATGGCTACCCATTCTATGAGGTGGGCAACCTCCACCTCACAGCAGCTTATTCCATGCCTAATTATGTCAGGAAGTACAACACTGGTGACATAGATACCAGCAACATGGACCGCCTCATTATCAGTATGCGTCCAGACATGACAGTGGATAGGGTCTATGTGACCCAGCACGAGGACCTGAGGAGCTTCGACCCGGTCAACACCTATCGCATCAGCAGGGGGTTGCTCATGATCATATGCGGCCATCCATTCGCGGACATGTCATTTAGGAACTTCCTGGAACAGGCGGGCTATTCTACCTACGAGCCAATGAGATACATCGATCAGTGTTCTAGTACCGCCCAAATCGAATTCCCAAGCCCCGCCCCCAGGGAGTCTAGAGATACCAGAATGAATATAGAAGTTGGATCCAGAGCTCCACCCAGAGCTGCACCAGGCTTCTGGGAAAGCTGCTGTACCATGCTGTTATATATATTTTTTTATTTTTTTTTATTTTTATTTTTTATTCACCTTTATTTAACCAGGTAGGCTAGTTGAGAACTAGTTCTCATTTACAACTGCGACCTAGCCAAGATAGAGAAAAGCAGTGCAACACAAACAACAACACAGAGTTACACATATAAACAAATGTACAGTCAATAACAGTCAATAACATAATAGAAAAAGTCTATATACAGTGTGTGCAAATGGTGTAAGGAGGTAAAGCAATAAATAGGCCACAGTAGCAAAGTAATTACAAGTTAGCAAATTAACACTGGAGTGATAGATGAGCAGATGGTGATGTGCAAGAGAGCAAAAAGTAAATAAAAACAATATTGGGATGAGGTACAGTGCAAAGTTCAAGGGGGCCGAATACTTTCGCAAGGCACTGTAGATAGTTGGATGGGCTTCTTACAGATGAGTTGTGTACAGCTGCAGCGATCGGTTAGCTGCTCAGATAGATGATGCTTAAAGTTAGTAAGTTATATAAGTCTTCAACTTCAGCGATTTTTGCAATTCGTTCCAGTCACTGGCAGCAGAGAACTGGAAGGAAAGGCGGCCAAAGGGGGTGTTGGCTTTGGGGATGACCAGTGAGATATACCTGCTGGATCACGTGCTACGAGTGAGTGGGTGTTGTTATGGTGGCCAGTGAGCTGAGATAAGGCGGAGCTTTACCTAGCAAAGACTTATAGATGACCTGGAGCCAGTGGGTCTGGCGACGAATATGTAACGAAGGCCAGCCGACGACAGGATACAGGTCACAGTGGTGGGTGGTATATGGGGCTTTGGTGACAAAACGGATGACACTGTGATAGACTGCATCCAGTTTGCTGAGTAGAGTGTTGGAGGCTATTTTATAAATGACATCGCCGAAGTCGAGGATCGGTAGGATGGTCAGTTTTACGAGGTTATGTTTGGCAGCTGTAGATCAGTGTCCTTTAGTCCTGGTCCTGGGGATCCTGAAGGGGGGAACTTTTTAGTTAATTATATTTTTTAAATATTTTTGCTTATTTGAGTTTTTTACCCTTTGCAGTTCATTATGGTATGTTCATTTTCACTAATACATTTAGTCATTTATCAGACACTCTTATCCAGAGTGACTTCAGTGCATTAAACTAAAGGCAGGTAAACAACAACATCCTGTATCACAGTCATAGCAAGTCAACTGTTTCTGTTACCATTACTGAGAAGGTTGTTGATGTTTGGGCCTGCTACTGGTTAATGTACTTCTGTATTTTAAAATACAAAATACATGCATTTTAATTAAATACACTTGAAAATACAAGTATTTTGTTGTTTATTTTTCAAACATTGATCTCTGTTGACCCTTAGCGTTTCTCAGACTAGGTGAAGATGTTCCATGGGCCTCTACATTCTGAATTTGGTGTCATTTGGTCCAAGAAGATTTGTTAGCGACTGTTTTGCATATTTTATCATATTAGCGTATGTGCATGTACTGGTTAAGTGTGGAAATCTGTGAATGCATCAAAATTATTTTCTCAAACGCATTATGGACCATTGTGATTAGTCCTATTTAGGCACCATTGTGATGAGTCCTATTTAGGCACCATTGTGATGAGTTCTATTTAGGCACCATTGTGATGAGTCCTATTTAGGCACCATTGTGATGAGTCCTATTTAGGCACCATTGGCATGAGTCCTATTTAGGCACCATTGTGATGAGTCCTATTTAGGCACCATTGTGATGAGTCCTATTTAGGCACCATTGTGATGAGTCCTATTTAGGCACCATTGTGATGAGTCCTATTTAGGCACCATTGTGATGAGTCCTATTTAGACAACATTGTGATGAGTCCTATTTAGGCACCATTGTGATGAGTCCTATTTAGACAACATTGTGATGAGTCCTATTTAGGCACCATTGTGATGAGTCCTATTTAGGCACCATTGTGATGAGTCCTATTTAGGCACCATTGTGATGAGTCCTATTTAGGCACCATTGTGATGAGTCCTATTTAGGCACCATTGTGATGAGTCCTATTTAGGCACCATTGTGATGAGTCCTATTTAGGCACCATTGGCATGAGTCCTATTTAGGCACCATTGTGATGAGTCCTATTTAGGCACCATTGTGATGAGTCCTATTTAGGCACCATTGTGATGAGTCCTATTTAGGCACCATTGTGATGAGTCCTATTTAGGCACCATTGTGATGAGTTCTATTTAGGCACCATTGTGATGAGTCCTATTTAGGCACCATTGTGATGAGTCCTATTTAGGCACCATTGGCATGAGTCCTATTTAGGCACCATTGTGATGAGTCCTATTTAGGCACCATTGTGATGAGTCCTATTTAGGCACCATTGTGATGAGTCCTATTTAGGCACCATTGTGATGAGTCCTATTTAGGCACCATTGTGATGAGTCCTATTTAGGCACCATTGTGATGAGTCCTATTTAGGCACCATTGTGATGAGTCCTATTTAGGCACCATTGTGATGAGTCCTATTTAGGCACCATTGTCATGAGTCCTATTTAGGCACCATTGTGATGAGCTATTTAGGCACCATTGTGATGAGTCCTATTTAGGCACCATTGTCATGAGTCCTATTTAGGGACCATTGTGATGAGTCCTATTTAGGCACCATTGTCATGAGTCCTATTTAGGCACCATTGTGATGAGTCCTATTTAGGCACCATTGTGATGAGTCCATAGTGAATCTGACTTTTAGTCCCTGAGAAGTCTACGATGTGGAGTACAAGTCTCCTTCTACAATATGGAGTACAGGTCTCCTTCTACGATGTGGAGTACAGGTCTCCTTCTACGATGTGGAGTACAGGTCTCCTTCTACGATGTGGAGTACAGGTGTCCTTCTACGATGTGGAGTACAGGTCTCCTTCTACGATGTGGAGTACAGGTCTCCTACGATGTGGAGTACAGGTCTCCTTCTACGATGTGGAGTACAGGTCTCCTTCTACGATGTGGAGTACAGGTCTCCTTCTACGATGTGGAGTACAGGTTTCCTTCTACGTTGTGGAGTACAGGTCTCCTTCTACGATGTGGAGTACAGGTCTCCTACGATGTGGAGTACAGGTCTCCTTCTACGATGTGGAGTACAGGTCTCCTTCTACGATGTGGAGTACAGGTCTCCTTCTACAATATGGAGTACAGGTCTCCTTCTACGATGTGGAGTACAGGTCTCCTTCTACGATGTGGAGTACAGGTCTCCTTCTACGATGTGGAGTACAGGTGTCCTTCTACGATGTGGAGTACAGGTCTCCTTCTACGATGTGGAGTACAGGTCTCCTTCTACGATGTGGAGTACAGGTCTCCTTCTACGATGTGGAGTACAGGTGTCCTTCTACGATGTGGAGTACAAGTGTTCTTCTACGATGTGGAGTACAGGTCTCCTTCTACAATATGGAGTACAGGTCTCCTTCTACGATGTGGAGTACAGGTCTCCTTCTACGATGTGGAGTACAGGTCTCCTTCTACGATGTGGAGTACAGGTCTCCTTCTACGATGTGGAGTACAGGTGTCCTTCTACGATGTGGAGTACAGGTCTCCTTCTACGATGTGGAGTACAGGTCTCCTTCTACGATGTGGAGTACAGGTCTCCTTCTACGATGTGGAGTACAGGTCTCCTTCTACGATGTGGAGTACAGGTCTCCTTCTACGATGTGGAGTACAGGTCTCCTTCTACGATGTGGAGTACAGGTCTCCTTCTACGATGTGGAGTACAGGTCTCCTTCTACGATGTGGAGTACAGGTCTCCTTCTACGATGTGGAGTACAGGTCTCCTTCTACGATGTGGAGTACAGGTCTCCTTCTACGATGTGGAGTACAGGTCTCCTTCTACGATGTGGAGTACAGGTCTCCTTCTACGATGTGGAGTACAGGTCTCCTTCTACGATGTGGAGTACAGGTCTCCTTCTACGATGTGGAGTACAGGTCTCCTTCTACGATGTGGAGTACAGGTCTCCTTCTACGATGTGGAGTACAGGTATCCTTCTACGATGTGGAGTACAGGTCTCCTTCTACGATGTGGAGTACAGGTCTCCTTCTACGATGTGGAGTACAGGTCTCCTACGATGTGGAGTACAGGTGTCCTTCTACGATGTGGAGTACAGGTTTCCTTCTACGATGTGGAGTACAGGTCTCCTTCTACGATGTGGAGTACAGGTCTCCTTCTACAATGTGGAGTACAGGTCTCATATCAGTTCTTTCACTGGCTGCATCTTCACTGAGAAACCACACCTTCAACACCGGTAGCCATCTTTTAAATCCAAGCCCAGAGCCCTTGGGCATCTCTCCTGTCAGTCACCTGGCCTAGATTAGAGAGACGACAACTGAGAATGTACATGACTGTGTGTGGTTTAACGGCGCTGGTTGGTGCTCCTTGTGATCCTCTCACTCCACCTTGTGGCCACATATACAGAGCGCTAGTCAGGTTCAGTTAGCTTCATGTTCCATCTCAGGCCTCATCCATCAGAATATACAGAGCGCTGGTCAGGTTCAGTTAGCCTCACGTTCCATCTCAGGCCTCATCCATCAGAATATACAGAGCGCTAGTCAGGTTCAGTTAGCTTCACGTTCCATCTCAGGCCTCATCCGTCAGAATATACAGAGCGTTCCATCTCAGACCTCATCCGTCAGAATATACAGAGCGTTCCATCTCAGACCTCATCCGTCAGAATATACAGAGCGTTCCATCTCAGGCCTCATCCGTCAGAATATACAGAGCGCTAGTCAGGTTCAGTTAGCTTCACGTTCCATCTCAGGCCTCATCCGTCAGAATATACAGAGCGTTCCATCTCAGACCTCATCCGTCAGAATATACAGAGCTTTCCATCTCTGGCCTCATCCATCAGAATATACAGAGCGCTAGTCAGGTTCAGTTAGCTTCATGTTCCATCTCAGGCCTCATCCATCAGAATATACAGAGCGCTGGTCAGGTTCAGTTAGCCTCACGTTCCATCTCAGGCCTCATCCATCAGAATATACAGAGCGCTAGTCAGGTTCAGTTAGCTTCATGTTCCGTCTCAGGCCTCATCCATCAGAATATACAGAGCGCTAGTCAGGTTCAGTTAGCTTCATGTTCCATCTCAGACCTCATCCGTCAGAATATACAGAGCGCTGGTCATCAGGAAGATACAAAAGTCCAGAGAGGACATCATGTTAAGATCCCAACTTATTTATTTTGTGATCACGACATAAACATTTTTGTTGTTGTTGAGCTGACAAGATAAACTCTATAACTAGGAGTGGACATATTGATAATAGATTGACGTTGTGGCTGAGGCATAACACGTTGTTGTTGTAGACCCGGACAAACATACGTTATTTTTGCCACAATTTACCCCCTATGCACATTTTGCCATTTTTACAGCCTGGTACCTGATTTAGGTAGTTGACAAGTTTAATCGGGTGTGTTTGTCTGGGGACACAATAAAACTGTACTGTTATAATAATAACTGAGGGGTGTCTCCTTTCATATCTGGAAAAGGACAAAGTAGAAGTAGAGACACGTAAATTAATAATAATTGATTGGATTTATATAGCACTCTTCTACCACCTGAGGTACTTTACAGTGCTTTACATAGTAGTGGGAAACTCACCTCATCCACCATCAATGGGGCGGCAGGGTAGCCTAGTGGTTAGAGCATTGGACTAGTAACCGAAAGGTTGCAAGTTCAAATCCCCGAGCTGACAAGGTACAAAATCTGTCTTTCTGCCCCTGAACAGGCAGTTAACCCACTGTTCCTAGGCCGTCATTGAAAATAAGAATTTGTTCTTAACTGACTTGCCTAGTTAAATAAAGGTAAAATAATAAAAAAAATAAAAAATGAGCTGCATCCAGCTTCTTCACCAAGCTTCAGGGGAGTTGTCTTAAAAGTAACCCAGTAACAGGCTGTAAAAATGGCAAAATGTGCATAGGGGGTAAATTGTGGCAAAAATAATTATTTGTATTTTTTTCCCTGGTTTTCATATACTGTGTCTCTAGGACAGACACTTCAAAGGATTTATTTTCTGACTGTCTGTTTTGCCATGCATGTTAATGCTTTTCTATGGGCTTTAGGCCAAATTAGACCTAAAATGGCTTTGTTCTATTGGAATCTGTGCATGTTTGGATAAAAGCTCTGAGCTTTGTTCCAATAGAACAAAGCCATTTTAAACCCCTGTAGGTCTAATTTGGCCTAAAGCCCATTGAAAAGCATTGAATAACACGTTTATGGCAAAACAGACAGTCAGAAAACAAATCATTTGAAGTGTCTGTCCTAGAGACACAGTATATGAAAACCAGGGGAAAAAATAATAATTTAGACCCATGTTTGGTCACGTTATTTTTGCCACAATTTACCCCCTATTTTGCCATTTTAAAAGATATGACAATTTATTATGATTTTTTAAAATGTTCTATTTATTTTATTTGCAAATCTCTTATTCCCCAGCATGGGGACAATTCGGGAACCAAAACGAAAAATACAAAATAAACGGACATATTTTGTATGTCTTTTCTTTGCCTGCTGTTGCTCTGTCTTAGTTACGTTGTTGTACCAGAATCCCACGGGTTCTTATGTGTTTGTAAGGACTTCTAGTATTGAAATCAAAATGTATCTAATGAAGGTAGTTTACAATATATGTGTTGCTTAGAAAATGCCACCAGAGGGCGCCAGAGCTTTAACTGTTGTCCTAAGCGCCTATTTTCTACTGGGGTTGAGCACCAATGGCATCTAAATATTTTACTGAATATTATGTGGAAAATGGTAGTAATGTAAGTAATAGCAAATCATGATGTACATGTATTTCTCACAATAGTGCAGATGTCGGGGCTTGTAGATTATGACGCTACATACTTTGTTGTTTTACAGTCTCCACTGACCTACAATGGCCCCATCTGCTGTTTAACAGTCTCTATAATGGCCCCATCTGCTGTTTAACAGTCTATATAATGGCCCCGTCTGCTGTTTAACAGTCTCCACTGACCTACAATGGCCCCATCTGCTGTTTAACAGTCTCTATAATGGCCCCATCTGCTGTTTAACAGTCTCTATAATGGCCCCATCTGCTGTTTCACAGTCTATATAATGGCCCCATCTGCTGTTTTACAGTCTCCACTGACCTACAATGGCCCCATCTGTTTAACAGTCACCACTGACCTACAATGGCCCCATCTGTTGTTTAACAGTCTCCACTGACCTACAATGGCCCCATCTGCTGTTTAACAGTCTCCACTGACCTACAATGACCCCATCTGCTGTTTAACAGTCTATATAATGGCCCCATCTGCTGTTTAACAGTCTCTATAATGGCCCCATCTGCTGTTTAACAGTCTATATAATGGCCCCATCTGCTGTTTTACAGTCTCCACTGACCTACAATGGCCCCATCTGCTGTTTTACAGTCTCCACTGACCTACAATGGCCCCATCTGCTGTTTAACAGTCTATATAATGGCCCCATCTGTTTAACAGTCTCCACTGACCTACAATGGCCCCATCTGCTGTTTTACAGTCTCCACTGACCTACAATGGCCCCATCTGCTGTTTAACAGTCTATATAATGGCCCCATCTGCTGTTTTACAGTCTCCACTGACCTACAATGGCCCCATCTGCTGTTTTACAGTCTCCACTGACCTACAATGGCCCCATCTGCTGTTTAACAGTCTATATAATGGCCCCATCTGTTTAACAGTCTCCACTGACCTACAATGGCCCCATCTGTTTAACAGTCACCACTGACCTACAATGACCCCATCTGCTGTTTAACAGTCTCTATAATGGCCCCATCTGCTGTTTAACAGTCTCTATAATGGCCCCATCTGCTGTTTAACAGTCTCTATAATGGCCCCATCTGCTGTTTAACAGTCTCTATAATGACCCCATCTGTTGTTTTACAGTCTCCACTGACCTATAATGGCCCCATCTGCTGTTTAACAGTCTCCACTGACCTACAATGACCCCATCTGCTGTTTAACAGTCTATATAATGACCCCATCTGTTTAACAGTCTCCACTAACCTATAATGGCCCCATCTGCTGGTTAACAGTCTCCACTGACCTACAATGGCCCCATCTGCTGTTTAACAGTCTCTATAATGTCCCCATCTGCTGTTTAACAGTCTCTATAATGGCCCTATCTGCTGTTTAACAGTCTCTATAATGGCCCCATCTGCTGTTTAACAGTCTCTATAATGGCCCCATCGGCTGTTTAACAGTCTCCACTGACCTACAATGGCCCCATCTGCTGTTTAACAGTCTATATAATGTCCCCATCTGTTTAACAGTCTCCACTAACCTATAATGGCCCCATCTGCTGTTTAACAGTCTATAATGGCCCCATCTGCTGTTTAACAGTCTCTATAAAGGCCCCATCTGCTGTTTAACAGTCTCTATAATGGCCCCATCTGCTGTTTTACAGTCTCTATAATGGCCCCATCTGCTGTTTAACAGTCTCCACTGACCTACAATGACTCCATCTGTTTTACAGTCTCCACTGACCTACAATGGCCATATCTGTGAAAGAGCGACTCCTGGCCGTTCTGGAGGATCTCGGCTCTGACGAGCTGAAGAGATTTAAGTGGCATCTAACTACAGGAATCCAGCTGGATGGCTTCCCTCGCATTCCAAAGGGCCAGCTGGAGACATCTGACGGACTGGACATAGTGGATCAGATGGTGCAGAAATACAGGGGGAATGTGGCTGTGCAGATCACACTGATAATCCTGAAGAAGATTAGCCGCAACGATCTCACTGAGAAGCTAAACAGAGACTGTCCAATAGGTAATTCAGAATTCTTGTGTCTATAAGGTTTTGAGCAAATATAAATACACTGCTCAAAAAAATAAAGGGAACACTAAAACAACATCCTAGATCTGAATGAATGAAATATTCTTATTAAATACTTTTTTCTTTACATAGTTGAATGTGCTGACAACAAAATCACACAAAAAAATTATCAATGGAAATCAAATTTATCAACCCATGGAGGTCTGGATTTGGAGTCACACTCAAAATTAAAGTGGAAAACCACACTACAGGCTGATCCAACTTTGATGTAATGTCCTTAAAACAAGCTCAGTAGTGTGTGTGGCCTCCATGTGCCTGTATGACCTCCCCTCCCTACAACGCCTGGGCATGCTCCTGATGAGGTGGCGGATGGTCTCCTGAGGGATCTCCTCCCAGACCTGGACTAAAGCATCCGCCAACTCCTGGACAGTCTGTGGTGCAATGTGGCGTTGGTGGATGGAGCGAGACATGATGTCCCAGATGTGCTCAATTGGATTCAAGTCTGGGGAACGGGCGGGCCAGTCCATAGCATCAATGCCTTCCTCTTGCAGGAACTGCTGACACACTCCAGCCACATGAGGTCTAGCATTGTCTTGCATTAGGAGGAACCCAGGGCCAACCGCACCAGCATATGGTCTCACAAGGGGTCTGAGGATCTCATCTCGGTACCTAATGGCAGTCAAGCTACCTCTGGCGAGCACATGGAGTGCGGCCCCCCAAAGACATGCCACCCCACACCATGACTGACCCACCGCCAAACCGGAGGATGTTGCAGGCAGCAGAACGTTCTCCACGGCGTCTCCAGACTCTGTCACGTCTGTCACATGTCCTCAGTGTGAACCTTCTTTCATCTGTGAAGAGCACAGGGCGCCAGTGGCGAATTTGCCAATCTTGGTGTTCTCTGGCAAATGCCAAACGTCCTGCACGGTGTTGGGCTGTAAGCACAACCCCCACCCTGTGGACGTCGGGCCCTCATACCACCCTCATGGAGTCTGTTTCTGACCGTTTGAGCAGACACATGCACATTTGTGGCCTGCTGGAGGTCCTTTTGCAGGGCTCTGGCAGTGCTCCTCCTGCTTCTATTTGCACAAAGGCGGAGGTAGCGGTCCTGCTGCTGGGTTGTTGCCCTCCTACGGCCTCCTCCACGTCTCCTGATGTACTGGCCTGTCTCCTGGTAGCGCCTCCATGCTCTGGACACTACACTGACAGACACAGCAAACCTTCTTGCCACAGCTCGCATTGATGTGCCATCCTGGATGAGCTGCACTACCTGAGCCATTTGTGTGGGTTGTAGAATCCGTCTCATGCTACCACTAGAGTGAAAGCACCGTCAGCATTCAAAAGTGACCAAAACATCAGCCAGGAAGCATAGGAACTGAGAAGTGGTCTGTGGTCCCCACCTGCAGAACCACTCCTTTATTGGGGGTGTCTTGCTAATTGCCTATAATTTCCACCAGTTGTCTATTCCATTTGCACAACAGCATGTGAAATGTATTGTCAATCAGTGTTGCTTCCTAAGTGGACAGTTTGATTTCACAGAAGTGTGATTGACTTGGAGTTACATTGTGTTGTTTAATTGTTCCCTTTATTTTTTTAGCAGTGTATATTCTACTGTATTGTTGAAATTGAAATTCTATATATTTTCTTAAATAAGTTATACAGTATTTGTATGTTTGTTATTGGTTAACTTGTAAAATGATAATTTTTCTTTGAAATGTGCATTCATTTCATGTGCTTAGATTTTTTTTTCTCCAATAACCAGATATATTGTAAAATAAAAAAATGTGTATATTTGTTTATTGTGTACTGTTGAGCGTCTAGAGAACAACGCATGCTTGCTAACGATTCTATAACCATTGTCCATCGTCAGGTCCTTCAGATGAAGATGGTGAGAAGTTCCAACATGAATATAAACTGGAAGTAAAAAATAAGTTTCAGCATGTTTTCAACGGGGTACCAAAGCAGGGCCATAAACGACTTCTCAATGAGATCTACACAGAGCTCTACATCACAGAGGGTGGAAGTGGAGAGGTCAATCAGGAACATGAGGTGAGACAGAACGAGATCACGTCCAAGAATCCAGCAAGACCAGAGGCTAAAATCCTCTGCAATGACATCTTCAAACAATCCTCTGGACAAGACAAACCTATCAGAACTGTGCTGACAAAAGGAGTCGCTGGCATTGGAAAAACAGTTTGTGTGCAGAAGTTCATTCTGGATTGGGCTGAAGGGAAAGCCAATCAGGATGTCCAATTCGTAATTTCACTCCCTTTTCGGGAGCTGAATTTGGTGAGGGGGGAAAAGTACAGTTTTGTAGAACTTCTACATACATGTGTCTTAGAGACTGGAGTGATTGAGAGAGACTTTTTGAATCACATTTTAACAAAATTGCAAAAACCAGGAAACCACAATGAGAGCAAGTACAAAGTTATATTTGTCCTTGATGGTCTGGATGAGTGCCGACTGACCCTCGACTACGAGACCGGTAAGAGCTGGTGCGATGTCACAGAGCCAACCTCAGTGGACGTGCTGCTGACAAACCTCATCAAGGGAAATCTGCTTCCCTCTGCTCTCCTCTGGATAACCTCCAGACCTGCAGCAACCAATCACATCCCTCCTGAGTGTGTTGACCAGGTGACAGAGGTACGAGGGTTCGATGACCCACAGAAGGAGGAGTACTTCAGGAAGACATTCAGTGATGAGGACCTGGCCAACAGAATCATCTCACACATAAAGACATCAAGGAGCCTCCACATCATGTGCCACATTCCAGTCTTCTGTTGGATCTTAGCTGCAGTTCTGGAGCATGTGTTGAGTTCAGATAAGAATGAAGAGATGCCCAAGACTCTGACTCAATTATTTATTGGGTTACTGATATTTCAGACCAAACAGATGAATGATAAATATCACAAGAAAGGTGAGCGAGATCCACGCAGGGATAAAGAGAGCTTCATGGCACTGGGGAAACTTGCTTTTAACCAGCTGGAAAATGGCAACCTCATTTTCTATGAGGCAGACCTGAAAAAGTATGGCATTGATGTCACTGAAGCCTCAGTGAACTCAGGAGTGTGCACGCAGCTCTTTAGACAGGACTATGGGCCGTTCCAGGACAAGGTGTACTGCTTTGTGCATCTGAGCGGTCAGGAGTTTCTTGCTGCGTTATACGTTTTCCTCTCCTTCAACAACAGCAATGTCAACCCGATGACCGAAGACCAATCCTTCATCAGAAAATGTCTCGTGAAGTTGAATCCTGCCATCACTTTCCACACGATTGCAGTGGATAAAGCCTTACAGAGTGAGAATGGACACCTGGACCTGTTCCTCCGCTTCCTTCTGGGCCTCTCACTGGAGTCCAATCAGACTCACTTACACGGCCTACTGACACAGACAAGAAGCACCAGAAGCAGCTCACGGGGCCATGAGGAAACAGTCAAGTACATCAAGAAGAAGATCAGGAACACTCCATCTTCAGAGAGGTGCATCAATCTGTTCCACTGCCTGAATGAACTGAATGACCATTCTCTAGTGGAGGAGATCCAAAGATACCTGCATTCAGGAAATCTGTCCAAAACCAACCTGTCACCTGCACAGTGGTCAGCTCTGGTCTTTGTGTTGCTGACTTCAGAAGAGGAGCTGGATGTGTTTGACCTGAAGAAATACTCCAGATCAGAGGAAGGTCTTCTGAGGCTGCTGCCAGTGGTCAAAGCCTCCAGAACTGTTCTGTAAATACACGTTAAAAAAGTATATATACAGTACGGGTCAATAGTTTGGACACACCTACTCATTAAAGGGTTTTTCTTTATTTTTAAAAACATTTTTTTCTACATTGTAGAATAATAGTAAAGACATAAAAACTATGAAATAACACACATGGAATCATGTAGTAACCAAAAAAGTGTTAAACAAATCAAAATATATTTTATATTTTTCAAAGTAGCCACCCTTTGCCTTGATGACAGCTTTGCACACTCTTGGCATTCTCTCAACCAGCTTCATAAGGAATGCTTTTCCAACTGTCTTGAAGGAGTTCCCACATGTGCTGAGCACTTTTTGGCTGCTTTCCTTCACTTTGCGGTCCATCTCATCCCAAACCACCTCAATTGGATTGAGGTCGGGTGATTGTGGAGGCCAGGTCATCTGATGGGCAACTTCATCACTCTCCTTGGTCAAATAGGCCTTACACAGCCTAGAGGTGTGTTTTGGTTCATTGTCCTGTTGAGAAACAAATGATAGTCCCGCTATGTGCAAACCAGATGGGATGCCGTTTCGCTGCAGAAGGCTGTGGTAGCCATGCTGGTTAAGTGTGCCTTGAATCCTAAATAAATCACAGACAGCGTCACCAGCAAAATACCATCACACCTCCTACTCCATGCTTCACAGTCGGAACCACACATGCGGAGATCATCCGTTCACCTACTCTGCGTCTCACAAAGGCACGTCAGTTGGAAAAAAATCTCAAAATTGAACTCATCAGACCAAAAGACAGATTTCCACATGTGTCATTTCATAGTTTTGATGTCTTCACTAATATTCTACAACGTAGAACATTTTAAAAATAAAGAGAAACCCTTGAATGCGTAGGTGTGTCAGTTAGAATATACACTAGCATATTACTTATTAATGATTGATTCTCAAATATTCTGCTACATGTACTGTACACAGTACACACAGTTGTCTAAATTAATTTCCATTGTGCTTTACTTTTCAAAGGCTTAATGGGTGTAACCTCACTGAGAAATGCTGTGAAGCCTTGGCCTCAGCTTTCAACTCAACCTCCTCAAACCTGAGAGAGCTGGACCTGAGTGACAACAACCTGCAGGATTCAGGAGTGAAGCTGCTCTCTGCTGGACTGGAGAATCCCCACTGTAAACTGGAGACACTGAGGTCAGTAGTCTGTATTAGTTCACTAAAGGGGATAGTTCTATAGGTATTTACAGAGAACAATTAGTAGGCTGTCATTGTAAATACGAATTTGTTCTTAACTGACTTGCCTAGTTAAATAAATAATATCAGAGTAATCAGCTGAATTTTAAATGTCATAGTTACCGAACTGCAGATTCATGTTTGGAAGAGGAAGACTCACACAATCTATTGATATTATTTATTTTCAAGATGCTTTACTTCCTGAAGTCAAATGTTTTTAGTTATATAATTATGTGATTGTAATATTATTTTAATCGGGTCATTTTTTTAATGCAAATGTCTGTTGAGTTTGAGGAAGACACACACCTGCCATTTCCCCTTTTCACCACTAGAGGGTGTAAATATGTCCCCTTTTCACCACTAGAGGGTGTAAATAGGTTCCCTTTTCACCACTAGAGGGTGTAAATAGGTTCCCTTTTCACCACTAGAGGGTGTAAATATGTTCCCTTTTCACCACTAGAGGGTGTAAATGTGTCCCCTTTTCACCACTAGAGGGTGTAAATGTGTCCCCTTTTCACCACTAGAGGGTGTAAATGTGTCCCCTTTTCACCACTAGAGGGTGTAAATGTGTCCCCTTTTCACCACTAGAGGGTGTAAATGTGTGATAAACTCTGCAGGTTGTCACGCTGTCTGATCACAAAGAAAGGCTGTGCTTCTCTGGCCTCAGCTCTGAGGTCCAACCCCTCCTACCTGAGAGAGCTGGACCTGAGCTACAATATCCCAGGAGACTCAGGAGTGAAGCAGCTCTCTGCTGGACTAGAGGATCCACACTGGAGACTGGAGAAACTCAAGTATGTAGAGAGTGTTTGTGAAGTTTGTGTCAATTGGACAATTTTGGTTCAGGTTTCCTGGGTTAGTTATAACTATTTAATCAGGGGCACCACATCCACCCCCCCGCCCCCCAGTTTTATACAAAACGAGGCAACAGTGTGCTTTAGGACCATGTGGATGCCTCCATGTGGTCAGGTCGGCTGTTTGGAGTGTTTATACAACTGGAAAAAAATATATATGTGTCCCCCCCACTTCTAAAACCACAGCCCCTGTATTTAATATCCTATAAACAATATTTGTGTGTGGTTGTGTGAGTGTGTGAGTGTGTGAGTGTGTGGTTGTGTGGTTGTGTGGTTGTGGTTGTGTGTGTGTGTGTGTGTGTGTGTGTGTTTTTACTGAGTCACTGTTCTGCTTCCTGTGCAGTGTTGACCACCGTGGAGAGTACTGGCTGCTGAAAAAATGTAAGTGTTGACTGCTGTGAAGAAAATGTGAAATGTGTTCCTGGTGATGAGACAGGAAATGGCATAACCTCAGAGTCAAATTACTCAACTGTTTGACCTACGTGGTCAGATGAAATATGAGCCGCCATCTTTAAGGTAGTAGAATCAGACCCACTGGGCACAGACATCAGTTCAACGTCTAGTTTTGATTGACGTTCGGTTAAGTTATCGACTAACCTGAATTCCACGTGAAATCAACGAAGATTTGTCACCCTGTCAGTGGATTTAGGTTAAAAGTTCCCAAATCCAGTCAGTTTTCAACGTTGATTCAACGTCCTCACATGTACTTTTTTGTTGTTGAAATGACATGGAAACAATGTTGATTCAACCAGTTTTTGCCCAGAGGGATATACTGTACAGGCTTGCATACAAATGGCCATATAAAATACAGACAAATGTAGATGAAAAAGACGATAAATGAAATACTAAAAAACACATTATTTACAAGTACTCTCTCTCTCTTATTTTTAACTACTTTTTATTGTGTCAGTACAGTACACAGTCGATATACTCAACAATTAATCATCATTTCATTATTTCATTCCATCCAGCGCCGTCTGTTAGTTAGACGTTTTAATCAATGAGTCAATGCTCCTCATAAAAGGCCTTGATGATTAACATTCTGATGATGATGATTTCTAATATTGATCTTCCCCTATCAGATGCCTGTGATGTCACACTGGACCCGAACACAGCATGCAGACACCTCTCTCTGTCAGAGGGGAACAGGAAGGTGACACGGGGGAAAGAGGAGCAGCCGTATCCTGATCGCCCAGGGAGATTTGAGTTCTGGCCACAGGTGCTGTGTAGAGAGGGTCTGACTGGGCGCTGTTACTGGGAGGCAGAGATGAGTGGGGGAGGGGATGACATAGGAATGACGTACAGAGGAATCGGCAGGACAGGAAACGCCGATGACAGTAAGCTTGGATGCAATGACAAGTCCTGGAGTCTGAGCTGCTCTGATTACGGTTACACTGCCAGGCACAATAAGGAGAGAACTGACTTACCTGCCTCCTCCTCGTCCAACAGAGTAGGAGTGTATCTGGACTGGCCGGCCGGCACTCTGTCCTTCTACACTCTGTCCTCCTCTGACACACTCACTCACCTACACACATTCCGCTCCACATTCACTGAGCCTCTCTATCCAGGGTTTTGGGTTGAAATAAACTCCTCATTGTCCCTATGTGAGGTCAAAAACCTTTAGGTGGTAAACGATGGATCTTGTTGTTATTGATCGTTGTTTGTAAATAATGTTTATTTAGTCAAATGGTTGACATTGCAATCCTGATTCTGTTTGAAGTCAATAACACTGAATGGACCTTTCCCGGTACACATTCGGCCAGATAAAGACAAATAAAACTGGTTGTTTTAAAAAACTGTTAAATGTTGTTGTTTTTTCACATAAAAGAAGAATGACAGTTGAAGTCTGGAACGGTGAAACGGCCATGTTTGTTAACGACATTACAGCAACAAAGAGGTCACTTTAAACAACAACAAAACAGTTTATTCCCTCAGACATAATTTCACAACAGCAGAGTCTGGACTACCGTTATGTTTCCCCCATGATGCTGGTGTGATATAACAGAGTCTGGACTACCGTTATGTTCCCCCATGATGCTGGTGTGATATAACAGAGTCTGGACTACCGTTATGTTCCCCCATGATGCTGGTGTGATATAACAGAGTCTGGACTACCGTTATGTTCCCCCATGATGCTGGTGTGATATAACAGAGTCTGGACTACCGTTATGTTCCCCCATGATGCTGGTGTGATATAACAGAGTCTGGACTACCGTTATGTTTCCCCCATGATGCTGGTGTGATATAACAGAGTCTGGACTACCGTTATGTTCCCCCATGATGCTGGTGTGATATAACAGAGTCTGGACTACCGTTATGTTCCCCCAAGATGCTGGTGTGATATAACAGAGTCTGGACTACCGTTATGTTCCCCCATGATGCTGGTGTGATATAACAGAGTCTGGACTACCGTTATGTTCCCCCATGATGCTGGTGTGATATAACAGAGTCTGGACTACCGTTATGTTCCCCATGATGCTGGTGTGATATAACAGAGTCTGGACTACTGTTATGTTCCCCATGATGCTGGTGTGATATAACAGTCTGGACTACCGTTATGTTCCCCCATGATGCTGGTGTGATATAACAGAGTCTGGACTACCGTTATGTTCCCCATGATGCTGGTGTGATATAACAGAGTCTGGACTACTGTTATGTTCCCCCATGATGCTGGTGTGATATAACAGAGTCTGGACTACCGTTATGTTCCCCCATGATGCTGGTGTGATATAACAGAGTCTGGACTACCGTTATGTTTCCCATGATGCTGGTGTGATATAACAGAGTCTGGACTACCGTTATGTTCCCCCATGATGCTGGTGTGATATAACAGAGTCTGGACTACCGTTATGTTCCCCCATGATGCTGGTGTGATATAACAGAGTCTGGACTACCGTTATGTTCCCCCATGATGCTGGTGTGATATAACAGAGTCTGGACTACCGTTATGTTCCCCCATGATGCTGGTGTGATATAACAGAGTCTGGACTACCGTTATGTTCCCCCATGATGCTGGTGTGATATAACAGAGTCTGGACTACCGTTATGTTCCCCATGATGCTGGTGTGATATAACAGAGTCTGGACTACCGTTATGTTCCCCCATGATGCTGGTGTGATATAACAGAGTCTGGACTACCGTTATGTTCCCCCATGATGCTGGTGTGATATAACAGAGTCTGGACTACCGTTATGTCCCCCATGATGCTGGTGTGATATAACAGAGTCTGGACTACCGTTATGTTTCCCATGATGCTGGTGTGATATAACAGAGTCTGGACTACCGTTATGTTTCCCATGATGCTGGTGTGATATAACAGAGTCTGGACTACCGTTATGTTCCCCATGATGCTGGTGTGATATAACAGAGTCTGGACTACCGTTATGTTCCCCATGATGCTGGTGTGATATAACAGAGTCTGGACTACCGTTATGTTCCCCATGATGCTGGTGTGATATAACAGAGTCTGGACTACCGTTATGTTCCCCCATGATGCTGGTGTGATATAACAGAGTCTAGACTACCGTTATGTTCCCCATGATGCTGGTGTGATATAACAGAGTCTAGACTACCGTTATGTTCCCCATGATGCTGGTGTGATATAACAGAGTCTGGACTACTGTTATGTCCCCCATGATGCTGGTGTGATATAACAGAGTCTGGACTACCGTTATGTCCCCCATGATGCTGGTGTGATATAACAGAGTCTGGACTACCGTTATGTTCCCCCATGATGCTGGTGTGATATAACAGAGTCTGGACTACCGTTATGTTCCCCCATGATGCTGGTGTGATATAACAGAGTCTGGACTACCGTTATGTCCCCCATGATGCTGGTGTGATATAACAGAGTCTGGACTACCGTTATGTTCCCCCATGATGCTGGTGTGATGTAACAGAGTCTGGACTACCGTTATGTTCCCCCATGATGCTGGTGTGATATAACAGAGTCTGGACTACCGTTATGTTTCCCATGATGCTGGTGTGATATAACAGAGTCTGGACTACCGTTATGTTCCCCCATGATGCTGGTGTGATATAACAGAGTCTGGACTACTGTTATGTTCCCCCATGATGCTGGTGTGATATAACAGAGTCTGGACTACCGTTATGTCCCCCATGATGCTGGTGTGATATAACAGAGTCTGGACTACCGTTATGTTCCCCATGATGCTGGTGTGATATAACAGAGTCTGGACTACCGTTATGTTCCCCCATGATGCTGGTGTGATGTAACAGAGTCTGGACTACCGTTATGTTCCCCCATGATGCTGGTGTGATATAACAGAGTCTGGACTACCGTTATGTTTCCCATGATGCTGGTGTGATATAACAGAGTCTGGACTACCGTTATGTCCCCCATGATGCTGGTGTGATATAACAGAGTCTGGACTACCGTTATGTTCCCCATGATGCTGGTGTGATATAACAGTCTGGACTACCGTTATGTTCCCCCATGATGCTGGTGTGATATAACAGAGTCTGGACTACCGTTATGTCCCCCATGATGCTGGTGTGATATAACAGAGTCTGGACTACCGTTATGTTTCCCATGATGCTGGTGTGATATAACAGAGTCTGGACTACCGTTATGTTTCCCATGATGCTGGTGTGATATAACAGAGTCTGGACTACCGTTATGTTCCCCATGATGCTGGTGTGATATAACAGAGTCTGGACTACCGTTATGTTCCCCCATGATGCTGGTGTGATATAACAGAGTCTAGACTACCGTTATGTTCCCCATGATGCTGGTGTGATATAACAGAGTCTAGACTACCGTTATGTTCCCCATGATGCTGGTGTGATATAACAGAGTCTGGACTACTGTTATGTCCCCCATGATGCTGGTGTGATATAACAGAGTCTGGACTACCGTTATGTCCCCCATGATGCTGGTGTGATATAACAGAGTCTGGACTACCGTTATGTTCCCCCATGATGCTGGTGTGATATAACAGAGTCTGGACTACCGTTATGTTCCCCCATGATGCTGGTGTGATATAACAGAGTCTGGACTACCGTTATGTCCCCCATGATGCTGGTGTGATATAACAGAGTCTGGACTACCGTTATGTTCCCCCATGATGCTGGTGTGATGTAACAGAGTCTGGACTACCGTTATGTTCCCCCATGATGCTGGTGTGATATAACAGAGTCTGGACTACCGTTATGTTTCCCATGATGCTGGTGTGATATAACAGAGTCTGGACTACCGTTATGTTCCCCCATGATGCTGGTGTGATATAACAGAGTCTGGACTACTGTTATGTTCCCCCATGATGCTGGTGTGATATAACAGAGTCTGGACTACCGTTATGTCCCCCATGATGCTGGTGTGATATAACAGAGTCTGGACTACCGTTATGTTTCCCATGATGCTGGTGTGATATAACAGAGTCTGGACTACCGTTATGTTCCCCCATGATGCTGGTGTGATATAACAGAGTCTGGACTACCGTTATGTTCCCCCATGATGCTGGTGTGATATAACATAGTCTGGACTACCGTTATGTCCCCCATGATGCTGGTGTGATATAACAGAGTCTGGACTACCGTTATGTTCCCCCATGATGCTGGTGTGATATAACAGAGTCTGGACTACCGTTATGTTCCCCCATGATGCTGGTGTGATATAACAGAGTCTGGACTACCGTTATGTTCCTCCATGATGCTGGTGTGATATAACAGAGTCTGGACTACCGTTATGTTCCCCCATGATGCTGGTGTGATATAACAGAGTCTGGACTACCGTTATGTTCCCCCATGATGCTGGTGTGATATAACAGAGTCTGGACTACCGTTATGTTCCCCCATGATGCTGGTGTGATATAACAGAGTCTGGACTACCGTTATGTTCCTCCATGATGCTGGTGTGATATAACAGAGTCTGGACTACCGTTATGTTCCCCCATGATGCTGGTGTGATATAACAGAGTCTGGACTACTGTTATGTTTCCCATGATGCTGGTGTGATATAACAGAGTCTGGACTACCGTTATGTTCCCCCATGATGCTGGTGTGATATAACAGAGTCTGGACTACGTTATGTTCCCCATGATGCTGGTGTGATATAACAGAGTCTGGACTACCGTTATGTTCCCCCATGATGCTGGTGTGATATAACAGAGTCTGGACTACCGTTATGTTCCCCCATGATGCTGGTGTGATATAACAGAGTCTAGACTACCGTTATGTTCCCCCATGATGCTGGTGTGATATAACAGAGTCTGGACTACCGTTATGTTCCCCCATGATGCTGGTGTGATATAACAGAGTCTGGACTACCGTTATGTTCCCCCATGATGCTGGTGTGATATAACAGAGTCTGGATTACCGTTATGTTCCCCCATGATGCTGGTGTGATATAACAGAGTCTGGACTACCGTTATGTTCCCCCATGATGCTGGTGTGATATAACAGAGTCTGGACTACCGTTATGTTCCCCCATGATGCTGGTGTGATATAACAGAGTCTAGACTACCGTTATGTTCCCCCATGATGCTGGTGTGATATAACAGAGTCTGGACTACCGTTATGTTCCCCCATGATGCTGGTGTGATATAACAGAGTCTGGACTACCGTTATGTTCCCCCATGATGCTGGTGTGATATAACAGAGTCTGGATTACCGTTATGTTCCCCCATGATGCTGGTGTGATATAACAGAGTCTGGACTACCGTTATGTTCCCCCATGATGCTGGTGTGATATAACAGAGTCTGGACTACCGTTATGTTCCCCCATGATGCTGGTGTGATATAACAGAGTCTGGACTACCGTTATGTTCCCCCATGATGCTGGTGTGATATAACAGAGTCTAGACTACCGTTATGTTCCCCCATGATGCTGGTGTGATATAACAGAGTCTGGACTACCGTTATGTTCCCCCATGATGCTGGTGTGATATAACAGAGTCTGGACTACCGTTATGTTCCCCCATGATGCTGGTGTGATATAACAGAGTCTGGACTACCGTTATATTCCCCCATGATGCTGGTGTGATATAACAGAGTCTGGACTACCGTTATGTTTCCCATGATGCTGGTGTGATATAACAGAGTCTGGACTACCGTTATGTTCCCCATGATGCTGGTGTGATATAACAGAGTCTGGACTACCGTTATGTTCCCCCATGATGCTGGTGTGATATAACAGAGTCTGGACTACCGTTATGTTCCCCCATGATGCTGGTGTGATATAACAGAGTCTGGACTACCGTTATGTTTCCCATGATGCTGGTGTGATATAACAGAGTCTGGACTACCGTTATATTCCCCCATGATGCTGGTGTGATATAACAGAGTCTGGACTACCGTTATGTTCCCCCATGATGCTGGTGTGATATAACAGAGTCTGGACTACCGTTATGTTCCCCATGATGCTGGTGTGATATAACAGAGTCTGGACTACCGTTATGTTCCCCCATGATGCTGGTGTGATATAACAGAGTCTGGACTACCGTTATGTTCCCCCATGATGCTGGTGTGATATAACAGAGTCTGGACTACCGTTATGTTTCCCATGATGCTGGTGTGATATAACAGAGTCTGGACTACCGTTATGTTCCCCCATGATGCTGGTGTGATATAACAGAGTCTGGACTACCGTTATGTCCCCCATGATGCTGGTGTGATATAACAGAGTCTGGACTACCGTTATGTTCCCCCATGATGCTGGTGTGATATAACAGAGTCTGGACTACCGTTATGTTCCCCCATGATGCTGGTGTGATATAACAGAGTCTGGACTACCGTTATGTTCCCCATGATGCTGGTGTGATATAACAGAGTCTGGACTACCGTTATGTTCCCCCATGATGCTGGTGTGATATAACAGAGTCTGGACTACCGTTATGTTCCCCATGATGCTGGTGTGATATAACAGAGTCTGGACTACCGTTATGTCCCCCATGATGCTGGTGTGATATAACAGAGTCTGGACTACCGTTATGTTCCCCCATGATGCTGGTGTGATGTAACAGAGTCTGGACTACCGTTATGTTTCCCATGATGCTGGTGTGATATAACAGAGTCTGGACTACCGTTATGTTCCCCCATGATGCTGGTGTGATATAACAGAGTCTGGACTACCGTTATGTTTCCCATGATGCTGGTGTGATATAACAGAGTCTGGACTACCGTTATGTTCCCCCATGATGCTGGTGTGATATAACAGAGTCTGGACTACCGTTATGTTCCCCCATGATGCTGGTGTGATGTAACAGAGTCTGGACTACCGTTATGTTTCCCCCATGATGCTGGTGTGATATAACAGAGTTGGACTACCGTTATGTTCCCCCATGATGCTGGTGTGATATAACAGAGTCTGGACTACCGTTATGTTCCCCATGATGCTGGTGTGATATAACAGAGTCTGGACTACCGTTATGTTCCCCATGATGCTGGTGTGATATAACAGAGTCTGGACTACCGTTATGTTCCCCCATGATGCTGGTGTGATATAACAGAGTCTGGACTACCGTTATGTTCCCCCATGATGCTGGTGTGATATAACAGAGTCTGGACTACCGTTATGTTTCCCATGATGCTGGTGTGATATAACAGAGTCTGGACTACCGTTATGTTCCCCCATGATGCTGGTGTGATATAACAGAGTCTGGACTACCGTTATGTTCCCCCATGATGCTGGTGTGATATAACAGAGTCTGGACTACCGTTATGTTTCCCATGATGCTGGTGTGATATAACAGAGTCTGGACTACCGTTATGTTCCCCCATGATGCTGGTGTGATATAACAGAGTCTGGACTACCGTTATGTTTCCCATGATGCTGGTGTGATATAACAGAGTCTGGACTACCGTTATGTTCCCCCATGATGCTGGTGTGATATAACAGAGTCTGGACTACCGTTATGTTCCCCATGATGCTGGTGTGATATAACAGAGTCTGGACTACCGTTATGTTCCCCCATGATGCTGGTGTGATATAACAGAGTCTGGACTACCGTTATGTTCCCCCATGATGCTGGTGTGATATAACAGAGTCTGGACTACCGTTATGTTCCCCATGATGCTGGTGTGATATAACAGAGTCTGGACTACCGTTATGTTCCCCCATGATGCTGGTGTGATATAACAGAGTCTGGACTACCGTTATGTTCCCCCATGATGCTGGTGTGATATAACAGAGTCTGGACTACCGTTATGTTCCCCCATGATGCTGGTGTGATATAACAGAGTCTGGACTACCGTTATGTTCCCCCATGATGCTGGTGTGATATAACAGAGTCTGGACTACCGTTATATTCCCCCATGATGCTGGTGTGATATAACAGAGTCTGGACTACCGTTATGTTCCCCCATGATGCTGGTGTGATATAACAGAGTCTGGACTACCGTTATGTTCCCCCATGATGCTGGTGTGATATAACAGAGTCTGGACTACCGTTATGTTCCCCCATGATGCTGGTGTGATATAACAGAGTCTGGACTACCGTTATGTTCCCCACTATGAGATATCAGCTGATGTACGAAGGGCTATATAAATAAATTTGATTTGATTTGATTTGATGATGCTGGTGTGATATAACAGAGTCTGGACTACCGTTATGTTCCCCATGATGCTGGTGTGATATAACAGAGTCTAGACTACCGTTATGTTTCCCATGATGCTGGTGTCATATATAAGAGTGTCCTGACTACCGTTGTGTCCCCCATGATGCTGGTGTGATATACCAGAGTCTGGACTACCGTTATGTTCCCCCATGATGCTGGTGTGATATAACAGAGTCTGGACTACCGTTATGTTCCCCCATGATGCTGGTGTGATATAACAGAGTCTGGACTACCGTTATGTTCCCCCATGATGCTGGTGTGATATAACAGAGTCTGGACTACCGTTATGTTCCCCCATGATGCTGGTGTGATATAACAGAGTCTGGACTACCGTTATGTTCCCCCATGATGCTGGTGTGATATAACAGAGTCTGGACTACCGTTATGTTCCCCATGATGCTGGTGTGATATAACAGAGTCTGGACTACCGTTATGTTCCCCCATGATGCTGGTGTGATATAACAGAGTCTGGACTACCGTTATGTTCCCCCATGATGCTGGTGTGATATAACAGAGTCTGGACTACCGTTATGTTCCCCCATGATGCTGGTGTGATATAACAGAGTCTGGACCACCGTTATGTTCCCCATGATGCTGGTGTGATATAACAGAGTCTGGACTACCGTTATTTCCCCCATGATGCTGGTGTGATATAACAGAGTCTGGACTACCGTTATTTCCCCCATGATGCTGGTGTGATATAACAGAGTCTGGACTACCGTTATGTTCCCCCATGATGCTGGTGTGATATAACAGAGTCTGGACTACCGTTATGTTCCCCATGATGCTGGTGTGATATAACAGAGTCTGGACTACCGTTATGTTCCCCCATGATGCTGGTGTGATATAACAGAGTCTGGACTATCGTTATGTTCCCCCATGATGCTGGTGTGATATAACAGAGTCTGGACTACCGTTATGTTCCCCCATGATGCTGGTGTGATATAACAGAGTCTGGACTACCGTTATGTTCCCCCATGATGCTGGTGTGATATAACAGAGTCTGGACTACCGTTATGTTCCCCCATGATGCTGGTGTGATATAACAGAGTCTGGACTACCGTTATGTTTCCCCCATGATGCTGGTGTGATATAACAGAGTCTGGACTATCGTTATGTTCCCCCATGATGCTGGTGTGATATAACAGAGTCTGGACTACCGTTATGTTCCCCATGATGCTGGTGTGATATAACAGAGTCTGGACTACCGTTATTTCCCCCATGATGCTGGTGTGATATAACAGAGTCTGGACTACCGTTATGTTCCCCCATGATGCTGGTGTGATATAACAGAGTCTGGACTACCGTTATGTTCCCCCATGATGCTGGTGTGATATAACAGAGTCTGGACTACCGTTATGTTCCTCCATGATGCTGGTGTGATATAACAGAGTCTGGACTACCGTTATGTTCCCCCATGATGCTGGTGTGATATAACAGAGTCTGGACTACCGTTATGTTCCCCATGATGCTGGTGTGATATAACAGAGTCTGGACTACCGTTATGTCCCCCATGATGCTGGTGTGATATAACAGAGTCTGGACTACCGTTATGTTTCCCATGATGCTGGTGTGATATAACAGAGTCTGGACTACCGTTATGTTCCCCATGATGCTGGTGTGATATAACAGAGTCTGGACTACCGTTATGTCCCCCATGATGCTGGTGTGATATAACAGAGTCTGGACTACCGTTATGTTCCCCCATGATGCTGGTGTGATATAACAGAGTCTGGACTACCGTTATGTTTCCCCATGATGCTGGTGTGATATAACAGAGTCTGGACTACCGTTATGTTCCCCATGATGCTGGTGTGATATAACAGAGTCTGGACTACCGTTATGTTCCCCATGATGCTGGTGTGATATAACAGAGTCTGGACTACCGTTATGTCCCCCATGATGCTGGTGTGATATAACAGAGTCTGGACTACCGTTATGTTCCCCATGATGCTGGTGTGATATAACAGAGTCTGGACTACCGTTATGTTCCCCATGATGCTGGTGTGATATAACAGAGTCCTGACTACCGTTATGTTCCCCATGATGCTGGTGTGATATAACAGAGTCCTGACTACCGTTATGTTCCCACATGATGCTGGTGTGATATAACAGAGTCTGGACTACCGTTATGTTCCCCCATGATGCTGGTGTGATATAACAGAGTCTGGACTACCGTTATGTTCCCCCATGATGCTGGTGTGATATAACAGAGTCTGGACTACCGTTATGTTCCCCATGATGCTGGTGTGATATAACAGAGTCTGGACTACCGTTATGTTTCCCATGATGCTGGTGTGATATAACAGAGTCTGGACTACCGTTATGTTCCCCATGATGCTGGTGTGATATAACAGAGTCTGGACTACCGTTATGTTCCCCATGATGCTGGTGTGATATAACAGAGTCTGGACTACCGTTATGTTCCCCCATGATGCTGGTGTGATATAACAGAGTCTGGACTACCGTTATGTTCCCCATGATGCTGGTGTGATATAACAGAGTCTGGACTACCGTTATGTTCCCCATGATGCTGGTGTGATATAACAGAGTCTGGACTACCGTTATGTTCCCCCATGATGCTGGTGTGATATAACAGAGTCTGGACTACCGTTATGTTTCCCCCATGATGCTGGTGTGATATAACAGAGTCTGGACTACCGTTATATTCCCCCATGATGCTGGTGTGATATAACAGAGTCTGGACTACCGTTATGTTCCCCCATGATGCTGGTGTGATATAACAGAGTCTGGACTACCGTTATGTTTCCCCCATGATGCTGGTGTGATATAACAGAGTCTGGACTACCGTTATGTTCCCCCATGATGCTGGTGTGATATAACAGAGTCTGGACTACCGTTATGTTTCCCCATGATGCTGGTGTGATATAACAGAGTCTGGACTACCGTTATGTTCCCCCATGATGCTGGTGTGATATAACAGAGTCTGGACTACCGTTATGTTCCCCATGATGCTGGTGTGATATAACAGAGTCTGGACTACCGTTATGTTCCCCCATGATGCTGGTGTGATATAACAGAGTCTGGACTACCGTTATGTTCCCCCATGATGCTGGTGTGATATAACAGAGTCTGGACTACCGTTATGTTCCCCATGATGCTGGTGTGATATAACAGAGTCTGGACTACCGTTATGTTCCCCCATGATGCTGGTGTGATATAACAGAGTCTGGACTACCGTTATGTTCCCCCATGATGCTGGTGTGATGTAACAGAGTCTGGACTACCGTTATGTTCCCCCATGATGCTGGTGTGATATAACAGAGTCTGGACTACCGTTATGTTCCCCATGATGCTGGTGTGATATAACAGAGTCTGGACTACCGTTATGTTCCCCCATGATGCTGGTGTGATATAACAGAGTCTGGACTACCGTTATGTTCCCCATGATGCTGGTGTGATATAACAGAGTCTGGACTACCGTTATGTTCCCCCATGATGCTGGTGTGATATAACAGAGTCTGGACTACCGTTATATTCCCCCATGATGCTGGTGTGATATAACAGAGTCTGGACTACCGTTATATTCCCCCATGATGCTGGTGTGATATAACAGAGTCTGGACTACCGTTATGTTTCCCATGATGCTGGTGTGATATAACAGAGTCTGGACTACCGTTATGTTTCCCCCATGATGCTGGTGTGATATAACAGAGTCTGGACTACCGTTATGTTTCCCATGATGCTGGTGTGATATAACAGAGTCTGGACTACCGTTATGTTCCCCCATGATGCTGGTGTGATATTTTTTTTTTTTTTTTTTTTTTTTTTTTTTTAACCAGGCAAGTCAGTTAAGAACAAATTCTTATTTTCAATGACGGCCTGGGAACAGTGGGTTAACTGCCTGTTCAGGGGCAGAACGACAGATTTGTACCTTGTCAGCTCGGGGGTTTGAACTCGCAACTTTCCGGTTACTAGTCCAACGCTCTAACCACTAGGCTACCCTGCCGCCCCATATAACAGAGTCTGGACTACCGTTATGTTTCCCCATGATGCTGGTGTGATATAACAGAGTCTGGACTACCGTTATGTTTCCCATGATGCTGGTGTGATATAACAGAGTCTGGACTACCGTTATGTTCCCCCCATGATGCTGGTGTGATATAACAGAGTCTGGACTACCGTTATGTTCCCCCATGATGCTGGTGTGATATAACAGAGTCTGGACTACCGTTATGTTTCCCCATGATGCTGGTGTGATATAACAGAGTCTGGACTACCGTTATGTTCCCCCATGATGCTGGTGTGATATAACAGAGTCTGGACTACCGTTATGTTCCCCATGATGCTGGTGTGATATAACAGAGTCTGGACTACCGTTATGTTCCCCCATGATGCTGGTGTGATATAACAGAGTCTGGACTACCGTTATGTTCCCCCATGATGCTGGTGTGATATAACAGAGTCTGGACTACCGTTATGTTCCCCCATGATGCTGGTGTCACGCCCTGACCATAGAGAGCAGAACCTCAACATAAACCGTAAGTTGCTGTTCATACAGGTCTTCTAGACATGAGGAAAAGACAGTGAGCAGAACCTCAACATAAACCGTAAGTTGCTGTTCATACAGGTCTTCTAGATATGAGGAAAAGACAGAGAGCAGAACCTCAACATAAACCGTAAGTTGCTGTTCATACAGGTCTTCTAGACATGAGGAAAAGACAGAGAGCAGAACCTCAACATAAACCGTAAGTTGCTGTTCATACAGGTCTTCTAGACATGAGGAAAAGACAGAGAGCAGAACCTCAACATAAACCGTAAGTTGCTGTTTATTGAATGTTTGAAGTATTATTTGGTCTATGTTTTTTCACCTCTCTACTCTCTCATTTGTACAGTTGTAGTTTTAAAGGAGAATAAATCATAGCTCTGTCTGGTCCCTGGTGTAGAAAGGGTTGAGAAACACGGTTCTAACAGGCCCTGCCTCCTGTTCTAACAGGCCCTGCCTCCTGTTCTAACAGGCCCTGCCTCCTGTTCTAACAGGCCCTGCCTCCTGTTCTAACAGGCCCTGCCTCCTGTTCTAACAGGCCCTGCCTCCTGGGATCATATTGTTAGTAAATTAAAGTTAGTTAAAAAAAAAAGGTTTTAAAAAAAATCAATAATAGTAATTGTATTGTCAGCAGGGATGGGTACATTACAAAATAGAACTACCAAACAATACAAACATCAATGTATCCAAATAAACTACACAATACATGTATTTTGCTGTGTATTTAATTAAAATACTTGTATTTTGCTGTGTATTTAATTAAAATACTTGTATTTTGCTGTGTATTTAATTAAAATACTTGTATTTTGCTGTGTATTTAATTAAAATACTTGTATTTTGCTGTGTTTTTAATTAAAATACTTGTATTTTGTATTTTAAAATGTAGACATGCATTAGCCAGTAATCAGCCCCAACAGCAACAACCCTCTCAGTAATGGTAACAGAAACAGTTGACTTCCTATGACTGTGATACAGGATGTTGTTGTTCATCTGCCTTTAGTTTAATGCACTGAAGTCACTCTGGATAAGAGTGTCTGATAAACGACCAAAACGTAAATGTTGTGAGAATGAACATACCAAAATGAACTGCAAAGCACAATGGGTGTTGTTATTGGTCCTACTTCGGGGCAGAGCTCATTAGAATAATACTCAGCATGCTTTGCGATTATTTTTTTTTACATATACAATTCAACTTAGTCCATTTAGCAGAGGCTCTTATCACACTATGGTGCCATCAGACTTCTGATACCAATGCAGGGAGAAAGGGGGACACAAAATGGTGAACGGCTATCAAAAATGGTACCGAAAGCATTTTGAGAATACAAATTACAGCTCTCCGAAGTATCTTGTTACTAAATACATTGGCGTGTGGTTTAGCCCATTGTAATACACACGACTCTAAATACTCAGCAGTAATTGAAACACATATTTGAAATACATGTAACAGAAATAGGCCTGATGCCCATCTGTGATTGTCTGTATTATCACATGTATTTCAATCAATCAAATGTATTTATAAAGCCCTTCTGACATCAGCTGATGTCACATAGTGCTTACACAGAAACCCAGCCTGAAACCCCCAAAACAGCAAGCAATGCAGATGTAGAAGCACGGTGGCTAAGTGAAGAACAGCTGACATTGTTGTTCTGTGTCCATGGTAACACAGTGTGACACACAACTTTTCTACCATAAGAGCGTTGCAAGAGATTTAGTATGGTGTTTCTCAACCTCTGTTCCGTGGACCTGCGCCAGTCAGTGGGATGTTGCTGGCCGGTCCCTGAGATGATTAACTGACACCAGTGGTGATTTTAGCGTGTCAATCTTGGTGGGATAAACTCGACAACAAACACATTGGGATACATGTCAGCAGAGCCACTGCACAACACAACACTAAACAATACATTAGTTGCACTATAATGGTGACAAACGGTGCCCACAAACTGTTAGGGCCCAACATAAAACTGTCCCAACAGCAGAGTTCCATCAGCAGTCCCAACACCTTACCACTGCTACACCCGGCTATCAGCGGAGTCCCAACACCTTACCACTGCTACACCTGGCTATCAGCAGAGTCCCAACACCTTACCACTGCTACACCTGGCTATCAGCAGAGTCCCAACACCTTACCACTGCTACACCTGGTTATCAGCAGAGTACCAACACCTTACCACTGCTACACCTGGCTATCAGCAGAGTCCTGACACCTTACCACTGCTACACCTGGCTATCAGCAGAGTCCCAACACCTTACCACTGGTACACCTGGCTATCAGCGGAGTCCCAACACCTTACCACTGCTACACCTGACTATCAGCGGAGTCCCAACACCTTACCACTGGTACACCTGGTTATCAGCAGAGTCCCAACACCTTACCACTGCTACACCCGGCTATCAGCGGAGTCCCGACACCTTACCACTGGTACACCCGGCTATCAGCAGAGACCTTACCACTGCTACACCTGGCTATCAGCAGAGTCCCAACACCTTACCACTGCTACACCTGACTATCAGCAGAGTCCCAACACCTTACCACTGGTACACCTGGTTATCAGCAGAGTCCCAACACCTTACCACTGCTACACCTGACTATCAGCAGAGTCCCAAAACCTTACCACTGCTACACCTGACTATCAGCAGAGTCCCAACACCTTACCACTGCTACACCCGGCTATCAGCAGAGTCCCAACACCTTACCACTGCTACACCTGGTTATCAGCGGAGTCCCAACACCTTACCACTGCTACACCTGGTTATCAGCGGAGTCCCAACACCTTACCACTGCTACACCCGGCTATCAGCAGAGTCCCAACACCTTACCACTGCTACACCTGTCTATCAGCAGAGTCCCAACACCTTACCACTGCTACACCTGGTTATCAGCAGAGTCCCGACACCTTACCACTGTTACACCTGACTATCAGCGGAGTCCCAACACCTTACCACTGCTACACCTGGCTATCAGCAGAGTCCCAACACCTTACCACTGTTACACCTGACTATCAGCGGAGTCCCAACACCTTACCACTGCTACACCTGGCTATCAGCAGAGTCCCAACACCTTACCACTGCTACACCTGGCTATCAGCAGAGTCCCAACACCTTACCACTGCTACACCTGGCTATCAGCAGAGTCCCAACACCTTACCACTGCTACACCTGGATATCAGCAGAGTCCCAACACCTTACCACTGCAACACCTAGCTATCAGCAGAGTCCCGACACCTTACCACTGCTACACCTGGTTATCAGCAGAGTCCCGACACCTTACCACTGCTACACCTAGCTATCAGCAGAGTCCCGACACCTTACCACTGCTACACCTGGTTATCAGCAGAGTCCCAACACCTTACCACTGCTACACCTGGATATCAGCAGAGTCCCAACACCTTACCACTGCTACACCTGACTATCAGCAGAGTCCCAACACCTTACCACTGCTACACCCGGCTATCAGCAGAGTCCCAACACCTTACCACTGCTACACCTGGTTATCAGCGGAGTCCCAACACCTTACCACTGTTACACCTGGTTATCAGCGGAGTCCCAACACCTTACCACTGTTACACCTGACTATCAGCGGAGTCCCAACACCTTACCACTGCTACACCTGGATATCAGCAGAGTCCCAACACCTTACCACTGCTACACCTGTCTATCAGCAGAGTCCCAACACCTTACCACTGCTACACCTGGCTATCAGCAGAGTCCCAACACCTTACCACTGCTACACCTGGCTATCAGCAGAGTCCCGACACCTTACCACTGCTACACCTGGTTATCAGCAGAGTCCCGACACCTTACCACTGCTACACCCGGCTATCAGCAGAGTCCCAACACCTTACCACTGCTACACCTGGCTATCAGCAGAGTCCCGACACCTTACCACTGCTACACCTGGTTATCAGCGGAGTCCCAACACCTTACCACTGCTACACCTGGCTATCAGCAGAGTCCCAACACCTTACCACTGCTACACCTGGCTATCAGCAGAGTCCCAACACCTTACCACTGCTACACCTGGTTATCAGCGGAGTCCCAACACCTTACCACTGCTACACCTGGCTATCAGCAGAGTCCCAACACCTTACCACTGCTACACCTGGCTATCAGCAGAGTCCCAACACCTTACCACTGCTACACCTGACTATCAGCGGAGTCCCAACACCTTACCACTGCTACACCCGGCTATCAGCAGAGTCCCAACACCTTACCACTGGTACACCTGGTTATCAGCGGAGTCCCAACACCTCACCACTGGTACACCTGGCTATCAGCAGAGTCCCAACACCTTACCACTGCTACACCTGACTATCAGCAGAGTCCCAACACCTTACCACTGCTACACCTGGCTATCAGCGGAGTCCCAACACCTTACCACTGGTACACCTGGTTATCAGCAGAGTCCCGACACCTTACCACTGCTACACCTGGCTATCAGCAGAGTCCCGACACCTTACCACTGGTACACCCGGCTATCAGCAGAGTCCCAACACCTTACCACTGCTACACCTGGCTATCAGCAGAGTACCGACACCTCACCACTGGTACACCTGGCTATCAGCGGAGTCCCGACACCTTACCACTGCTACACCTGGTTATCAGCAGAGTCCCGACACCTTACCACTGCTACACCCGGCTATCAGCAGAGTCCCAACACCTTACCACTGCTACACCTGGCTATCAGCAGAGTCCCGACACCTTACCACTGGTACACCCGGCTATCAGCAGAGTCCCAACACCTTACCACTGCTACACCTGGCTATCAGCAGAGTCCCAACACCTTACCACTGGTACACCTGGTTATCAGCAGAGTCCCAACACCTTACCACTGCTACACCTGTCTATCAGCAGAGTCCCAAAACCTTACCACTGCTACACCTGGCTATCAGCAGAGTCCCAACACCTTACCACTGTTACACCTGACTATCAGCAGAGTCCCGACACCTTACCACTGCTACACCCGGCTATCAGCGGAGTCCCGACACCTTACCACTGCTACACCCGGCTATCAGCGGAGTCCCGACACCTTACCACTGCTACACCCGGCTATCAGCAGAGTCCCAACACCTTACCACTGCTACACCTGGCTATCAGCGGAGTCCCAACACCTTACCACTGGTACACCTGGCTATCAGCGGAGTCCCGACACCTTACCACTGCTACACCTGGCTATCAGCGGAGTCCCAACACCTTACCACTGCTACACCTGGCTATCAGCAGAGTCCCAACACCTTACCACTGGTACACCTGGTTATCAGCAGAGTCCCAACACCTTACCACTGCTACACCTGTCTATCAGCAGAGTCCCAACACCTTACCACTGCTACACCTGGCTATCAGCAGAGTACCGACACCTCACCACTGGTACACCTGGCTATCAGCAGAGTCCCAACACCTTACCACTGCTACACCTGGTTATCAGCAGAGTCCCGACACCTTACCACTGCTACACCTGGCTATCAGCAGAGTCCCGACACCTTACCACTGGTACACCCGGCTATCAGCAGAGTCCCAACACCTTACCACTGCTACACCTGGCTATCAGCAGAGTACCGACACCTCACCACTGGTACACCTGGCTATCAGCGGAGTCCCGACACCTTACCACTGCTACACCTGGTTATCAGCAGAGTCCCGACACCTTACCACTGCTACACCCGGCTATCAGCAGAGTCCCAACACCTTACCACTGCTACACCTGGCTATCAGCAGAGTCCCGACACCTTACCACTGGTACACCCGGCTATCAGCAGAGTCCCAACACCTTACCACTGCTACACCTGGCTATCAGCAGAGTACCGACACCTCACCACTGGTACACCTGGCTATCAGCGGAGTCCCAACACCTTACCACTGGTACACCTGGTTATCAGCAGAGTCCCAACACCTTACCACTGCTACACCCGGCTATCAGCAGAGTCCCAACACCTTACCACTGCTACACCTGGTTATCAGCGGAGTCCCAACACCTTACCACTGTTACACCTGGTTATCAGCGGAGTCCCAACACCTTACCACTGTTACACCTGACTATCAGCGGAGTCCCAACACCTTACCACTGCTACACCTGGATATCAGCAGAGTCCCAACACCTTACCACTGCTACACCTGTCTATCAGCAGAGTCCCAACACCTTACCACTGTTACACCTGACTATCAGCGGAGTCCCAACACCTTACCACTGCTACACCTGGATATCAGCAGAGTCCCAACACCTTACCACTGCTACACCTGTCTATCAGCAGAGTCCCAACACCTTACCACTGCTACACCTGGCTATCAGCAGAGTCCCAACACCTTACCACTGCTACACCTGGCTATCAGCAGAGTCCCGACACCTTACCACTGCTACATCTGGCTATCAGCGGAGTCCCAACACCTTACCACTGCTACACCTGGCTATCAACAGAGTCCCAACACCTTACCACTGCTACACCTGGCTATCAGCGGAGTCCCAACACCTTACCACTGCTACACCTGGCTATCAGCGGAGTACCAACACCTTACCACTGCTACACCCGGCTATCAGCAGAGTCCCGACACCTTACCACTGGTACACCTGGCTATCAGCGGAGTCCCGACACCTTACCACTGGTACACCTGGCTATCAGCAGAGTCCCATCACCTTACCACTGCTACACCCGGCTATCAGCGGAGTCCCAACACCTTACCACTGCTACACCTGGCTATCAGCAGAGTCCCAACACCTTACCACTGTTACACCTGACTATCAGCAGAGTCCCGACACCTTACCACTGCTACACCCGGCTATCAGCGGAGTCCCAACACCTTACCACTGCTACACCTGGATATCAGCAGAGTCCCAACACCTTACCACTGCTACACCTGTCTATCAGCAGAGTCCCAACACCTTACCACTGCTACACCTGTCTATCAGCAGAGTCCCAACACCTTACCACTGCTACACCTGGCTATCAGCAGAGTCCCAACACCTTACCACTGCTACACCTGGCTATCAGCAGAGTCCCGACACCTTACCACTGCTACATCTGGCTATCAGCGGAGTCCCAACACCTTACCACTGCTACACCTGGCTATCAACAGAGTCCCAACACCTTACCACTGCTACACCTGGCTATCAGCGGAGTCCCAACACCTTACCACTGCTACACCTGGCTATCAGCGGAGTACCAACACCTTACCACTGCTACACCCGGCTATCAGCAGAGTCCCGACACCTTACCACTGGTACACCTGGCTATCAGCGGAGTCCCGACACCTTACCACTGGTACACCTGGCTATCAGCAGAGTCCCATCACCTTACCACTGCTACACCCGGCTATCAGCGGAGTCCCAACACCTTACCACTGCTACACCTGGCTATCAGCAGAGTCCCAACACCTTACCACTGTTACACCTGACTATCAGCAGAGTCCCGACACCTTACCACTGCTACACCCGGCTATCAGCGGAGTCCCGACACCTTACCACTGCTACACCCGGCTATCAGCGGAGTCCCGACACCTTACCACTGCTACACCCGGCTATCAGCAGAGTCCCAACACCTTACCACTGCTACACCTGGCTATCAGCAGAGTCCCAACACCTTACCACTGTTACACCTGACTATCAGCAGAGTCCCGACACCTTACCACTGCTACACCCGGCTATCAGCGGAGTCCCGACACCTTACCACTGCTACACCCGGCTATCAGCGGAGTCCCGACACCTTACCACTGCTACACCCGGCTATCAGCAGAGTCCCAACACCTTACCACTGCTACACCTGGCTATCAGCGGAGTCCCAACACCTTACCACTGGTACACCTGGCTATCAGCGGAGTCCCGACACCTTACCACTGCTACACCTGGCTATCAGCGGAGTCCCAACACCTTACCACTGCTACACCTGGCTATCAGTAGAGTCCCAACACCTTACCACTGCTACACCCGGCTATCAGCGGAGTACCAACACCTTATCACTGGTACACCCGGCTATCAGCAGAGTCCCAACACCTTACCACTGGTACACCCGGCTATCAGCGGAGTCCCAACACCTTACCACTGGTACACCCGGCTATCAGCAGAGTCCCAACACCTTACCACTGCTACACCTGGCTATCAGCGGAGTCCCAACACCTTACCACTGGTACACCTGGCTATCAGCGGAGTCCCAACACCTTACCACTGCTACACCTGGCTATCAGCAGAGTCCCAACACCTTACCACTGCTACACCTGGCTATCAGCAGAGTCCCAACACCTTACCACTGGTACACCCGGCTATCAGCGGAGTCCCAACACCTTACCACTGGTACACCCGGCTATCAGCAGAGTCCCAACACCTTACCACTGGTACACCTGGTTATCAGCAGAGTCCCAATACCTTACCACTGCTACACCTGGCTATCAGCGGAGTCTTGTCTGGCAGCGAAACTGTTCATTCAGCCTCATTTACTGCCTTTAAAAAAACATTGCTGATATGGCTGACTTGCTTAAACAAATGTGGTTTCTACTGACAATTGAGATGTACAAACTATGGCATAAGGGGACGACAAGCAGATAAGAGGCAGTTCGTGATTGCGATTAAGACATCAATGAGCGAGCTAGGACGGACGTAGTCAATATAACAATTTGTTCAGCACTTTTGAAAGCACGCTAGTGATTGCTTTGCAATGCTGCAGTTAGCCGCTGATTCCTTCCAAACCACTCGTTGAATTTGCGATTTCCAACTTGTTGTGTAATGTTTGTGTCCAATGGACGTTGAGCACCAACATGTTTTAATCTATAATTTCTCTTCATAATTTATTGGGTTGAAAAAGATTTGTCAGTAGATTGTGAACTTGATTCATGATGATGACTGCTAGCTAAGATTTAGAAAGGTATGATGTTGACATGAGCAGTCCAATCAAAGCTACTGTAGATATAACGTGATTTGACATAATTTGATCTGTGGCCAAATCACCATGAGCCTTATTGGACAGGCACTTCTAATGGGGTGACAACTAGAGGAGTTAATTAATCTAAGGGGCTGGAATTTTTTGAGCTCTCCTCGTAGATTTTGCGAGGACATGGTGTCCCCATGAGTGACAGAACTTTGAGCCAATCACGGCGCAACTAGAGAAGATTCCCAACCCCTATGCTCTGTATTTCCCACTGGCTGGCCCCCCACCGCACCGCACTGAGCTGAAACACCTGCATTTTGAAGCTGCCTTTTTCAAGAAAGCAATAAAGAGACCATGTTTGTTTGCAACTTTATTAACTCAATACTGTTTTTTTTATAAATATATATTTTTTACACTGTTTGCAAACTGATATTTGACACGTATTAATGCCAAAGTAACATGCAAAACAGGCAATAAAAAAAGGCGGGGCTCATAACAGGCCCTGAATAACAGGCCGCCACTGACTGACGCTAATGCACTGACTGACGCTAATGCAGTGACTGACGCTAATGCAGTGACTGACGCTAATGCAGTGACTGACGCTAATGCAGTGACTGACGCTAATGCACTGACGCTAATGCAGTGACTGACGCTAATGCACTGACGCTAATGCAGTGACTGACGTTAATGCACTGACGCTAATGCAGTGACTGACGCTAATGCACTGACGCTAATGCACTGACGCTAATGCAGTGACTGACGTTAATGCACTGACGCTAATGCAGTGACTGACGCTAATGCAGTGACTGACGCTAATGCAGTGACTGGCGCTAATGCAGTGACTGACGCTAATGCACTGACGCTAATGCAATGTTAGTTTGAATGTAAGCAGTTCCCCAAGGAAGAGAAACCATAGCTCACCAGTCCCTAAAAGGAAAAAGGGTTGTAGCTCTTGGCTGGAGCTCAAACATCTGGTCCCGTGTTCTAAAAGCGTCTCAGACTACTGCTGGTCTAGGATCAGGTCCCCCTGTCTTTGTAATCTTTTCCATGATGATTATAAGGATTAGAACTGATCCTAGATCATAACACTGATTCAGAGACGCTTTGTGAATGGAGGAGGCTCAAAGTAGGGACATTTGTGGTATGTAACACAGCCCAGGCCAAGACTGATTACTTTCAGTTTCATTTCCTGAGATCTTCATGGTGAGTCCTGCCCCCAGTTATGACACCACACACACACACACACACACACACACACACACACACACACACACACACAGCAAAGCTTGCAGATCATCCAATCAACTTCTCACACGGCCTCATACAGATCTACAGGGACACCGAGCACCAGAGAACAAGAGATTACATTTAATATAAACACCAGGTACAGAAAAAACATTTATGATGTGCTTTTTTGTGATCTAGTCTGTCCTTACAAGTTAGATCTAGTCTGTGTTGTATATTTTTGTAGGTTTGCTCTCTAGGAAGGAATATGCCCGAATCTAGCTCACAATTAACAACTTGATACTTTATTTGATCTGATCTGAGCTGATCTGATCTTAATCTAGGTCTGATCTAATCTGAGTTCATCTAGGTCTGCTCTAATCTGAGTTCATCTAGGTCTGCTCTATTCTGAGTTCATCTAGGTCTAATCTAATCTGAGTTCCTCTAGGTCTGCTCTAGTTTGAGTTAATCTAGGTCTGATCTAGTTTGAGTTCATCTAGGTCTGCTCTAATCTGAGTTCATCTAGGTCTGCTCTAATCTGAGATCATCTAGGTCTGATCTAATCTGAGATCATCTAGGTCTGATCTAGTTTGAGATCATCTAGGTCTGCTTCAATCTGGGTTCATCTAGGTCTGTTCTAGTTTTTAAATTAATCTAGGTCTGCTCTCCAGTCTTGAGTTTATTGATTATGTTCAGACACAACAACAGTTATAATCTAACTAGCTAAGGACATGATTCAAAATCAATTATATCTATTTTTACACTGAGTGTACAAACCATTAGGAACACCTTCCTAATATAGAGTTGCAACCCATTTTGCCCTCAGAACAGCCACAATTCATCAGGGCACGGACTCAAGGTGTTGAAAGCGTTCCACAGGGATGCTGGCCCCATGTTGACTCTACAAGGTGTTGAAAGCGTTCCACAGGGATGCTGGCCCATGTTGACTCTACAAGGTGTTGAAAGTGTTCCACAGGGATGCTGGCCCATGTTGACTCTACAAGGTGTCGAAAGCGTTTCACAGGGATGCTGGCCCCATGTTGACTCTACAAGGTGTTGAAAGCGTTCCACAGGGATGCTGGCCCATGTTGACTGCAGTGCTTCCACTGTTGTGTCCAGTTGGCTGGATGTCCTTTAGGTGGTGGACCATTCTTGATACCCACAGGAAACTGTTGAGTATGAAAAACCAGCAGCGTTGCAGTTCTTGAAACACTAAAACCGGTGCACCTGGCACCTACTACCGTAGGTAATACCACACCCCGTTCAAAGGCACTTCAATATGTTGTCTTGCCCATTCACCCTCTGAATGGCAACACAGACACAATGTCTCAAGGCTTAAAAATCCTTCTTTAACCAGGTCTCCTCCCCTTCATCTACACTGATTGAAGTGGATTTAACAAGTGACATCAATAAGGGATCATATCTTTCACCTGGTCAGTCTGTGTCATGGAAAGAGCAGGTGTTCCTAATGTTTTGTTCATTCAGTGAAAATGTATATTATTTTTTTATATTAAATGAATCCTGAATAATAAAGCATTACTATCAAAATGTATTATATTTTAATACGTTTACTAGAAGCATGACAGATTGTGGTTGAATATATATCAGCTATTTTTTTCTGCATTAAAACATGGTACGGTAAGAGAGAGATTTTACCTTCTGTTCACTTATAACTTTAACAAGTATACTGTTTGGTAACTATTTAAACCTTGCATTCACTGTCATGTAGTTAAATATTTTATTTCCCTTTAAGTTTCATGTTCCTGGATCCTTCAGGAGATTATATTTCAAACTAACACTTGACTCATCCAGGCGTGGTCCCAAATGACACCCTATTCCCCATTGGGTCCTGTTCAAAAGAAGGGCACTATATAGGGAATAGGGTGGCATTTGGGACTCACTAGAGTGTATTGTTTTATTTAACACATGAATCATCCAGGCTTTATCCCAAATGACACGTTCCACAGCAACAATACGATTTGATCTCGTCTGATTTTTAAAAGTGTGTAACTATTGAACAGGCCATACTAATAAAGGCATTTTAATTAATGATATGAAGAGGGCCTTGGTCCTCCTTTCTATTTGATGTTCTATTGTCACGTTCCACAGCAAGAAAACCAAAAATGTCACTGAAACAGAAACTAACAAAGAGTCACTGACCACAACCAGAATGAAACGGGTGGGGTTTTAGGAGGGGTTCTGAAAGACACTCATGGGGGTGTGACTAGCAATAACAACTGGAGCCTAAAAGACACCCACAATGAGACCCACTAAATTCAACAAGAAGAGGTAAACAAAAGAAACACACACACCAAACTTCAAGACAGGAAGTAAACCACAAAGTGGAGATAAACAAAAACAGGGAAGATCAGATAAAGGAATGTTTGTCTAGAAATGAAAATAGGGAGAGACAACTAAAGGAGTTAACCCTCCACATCTACCAAGACAACTAAAGAAGGTAACTCTCCACATCTATCAAGACAACTAGAGGAGTTAACCCTCCACATCTCTCAAGACAACTAGAGGAGTTAACCCACCACATCTATGAAGACAACTAGAGGAGTTAACCCTCCACATATGTCAAGACAACTAGAGGAGTTAACCCTCCACATCTCTCAAGACAACTAGAGGAGTTAACCCTCCATCTACCAAGACAACTAAAGGAGTTAACCCTCCACATCTACCAAGACAACTAAAGGAGTTAACCCTCCATCTATCAAGACAACTAGAGGAGTTAACCCTCCACATCTACCAAGACAACTACAGGAATTAACCCTCCACATCTACAAGACAACTAGAGGAGTTAACCCTCCACATCTACCAAGACAACTGGAGGAGTTAACCCTCCAAATCTATCAAGACAACTAGAGGAGTTAACCCTCCACATCTATCAAGACAACTAAAGGTATTAACCCTCTACATCTATCAAGACAACTAAAGGAGTTAACCCTCCACATCTATCAAGACAACTAGAGGTGTTAACCCTCCACATCTATCAAGACAACTAGAGGAGTTAACCCTCCACATCTATCAAGACAACTAGAGGAGTTAACCCTCCACATCTATCAAGACAACTGGAGGAGTTAACCCTCCACATCTATCAAGACAACTAAAGGAGTTAACCCTCGACATCTATCAAGACAACTAAAGGAGTTAACCCTCCCCATCTATCAAGACAACTAAAGGTGTTAACCCTTTACATCTATTAAGATAACTAAAGGAGTTAACCATCCACATCTATCAAGACAACTAGAGGAATTAACCGTCCACATCTACCCAGACAACTAGAGGAGTTAACCCTTCACATCTATCAAGACAACTAAAGGTGTTAACCCTCTACATCTATCAAGACAACTAGAGGAGTTAACCCTCCACATCTATCAAGACAACTAGAGGAGTTAACCCTCCACATCTACCAAGACAACTGGAGGAGTTAACCCTCCACATCTACCAAGACAACTAGAGGAGTTAACCCTCCACATCTAACAAGACACCTAGAGGAGTTAACCCTCCACATCTATCAAGACAACTAAAGGTGTTAACCCTCCACATCTAATTAGACAACTAGAGGAGTTAACCCTCCCCATCTATCAAGACAACTGGAGGAGTTAACCCTCCACATCTGTAAAGACAACTAGAGGAGTTAACCCTCCGCATCTATCAAGACAACTAGAGTATTTAACCCTCCACATCTATCAAGACAACTAGAGGTGTTAACCCTCCACATCTATCAAGACAACTAGAGGAGTTAACGCTCCACATCTCAGACAACTAGAGAAGTTAACCCTCCACATCTACCAATACAACTGGAGGAGTTAACCCTCCACATCTATCAAGACAACTTAAGGAGTTAACCCTCCACATCTATCAAGACAACTAGAGGTGTTAACCCTCCACATCTATCAAGACAACTAGAGGAGCTAACCCTTCACATCTACCAAGACAACTAGATGAGTTGACCCTCCACATCTACCAAGACACCTAGAGGAGTTAACCCTCCACATCTATCAAGACAACTAAAGGAGTTAACCCTCCACATCTATCAAGACAACTAAAGGTGTTAACCCTCAACATCCATCAAGACAACTTAAGGAGTTAACCCTCCACATCTATCAAGACAACTAGAGGTGTTAACCCTCCACATCTATCAAGACAACTAAAGGAGTTAACCCTCCACATCTATCAAGACAACTAGAGGTGTTAACCCTCCACATCTATCAAGACAACTAGAGGAGTTAACCCTCCACATCTATCAAGACAACTAGAGGAGTTAACCCTCCACATCTATCAAGACAACTGGAGGAGTTAACCCTCCACATCTACCAAGACAACTAGAGGAGTTAACCCTCCACATCTCAGACAACTAGAGAAGTTAACCCTCCACAACTACCAAGACAACTGGAGGAGTTAACCCTCCACATCTATCAAGACAACTAGAGGAGTTAACCCTCCACATCTATCAAGACAACTAAAGGAGTTAACCCTCGACATCTATCAAGACAACTAAAGGAGTTAACCCTCCCCATCTATCAAGACAACTAAAGGTGTTAACCCTTTACATCTATTAAGATAACTAAAGGAGTTAACCATCCACATCTATCAAGACAACTAGAGGAATTAACCGTCCACATCTACCCAGACAACTAGAGGAGTTAACCCTCCACATCTATCAAGACAACTAAAGGTGTTAACCCTCTACATCTATCAAGACAACTAAAGGAGTTAACCCTCCACATCTATCAAGACAACTGGAGGAGTTAACCCTCCACATCTACCAAGACAACTAGAGGAGTTAACCCTCCACATCTCAGACAACTAGAGAAGTTAACCCTCCACAACTACCAAGACAACTGGAGGAGTTAACCCTCCACATCTATCAAGACAACTAGAGGAGTTAACCCTCCACATCTATCAAGACAACTAGAGGTGTTAACCCTCCACATCTATCAAGACAACTAGAGGAGTTAACCCTTCACATCTCAGACAACTAGAGAAGTTAACCCTCCACATCTATCAAGACAACTAGAGGTGTTAACCCTCCACATCTACCAAGACAACTAGAGGAGTTAACCCCCCACATCTATCAAGACAACTAGAGGAGTTAACCCTCCACATCTATCAAGACAACTAGAGGAGTTAACCCTCCACATCTATCAAGACAACTGGAGGAGTTAACCCTCCACATCTATCAAGACAACTAGAGTATTTAACCCTCCACATCTATCAAGACAACTAGAGGTGTTAACCCTCCACATCTATCAAGACAACTAGAGTATTTAACCCTCCACATCTATCAAGACAACCAGAGGACTTAAACCTCCACATCTATCAAGACAACTAGAGGAGTTAACCCTTCACATCTACCAAGACAACTGGAGGAGTTAACCCTCCACATCTACCAAGACAACTAGAGGAGTTAACCCTCCACATCTATCAAGACAACTAGAGGAGTTAACCCTCCACATCCCAGACAACTAGAGCAGTTAACCCTCCACATCTACCAAGACAACTAGAGGAGTTAACCCTCCACATCTATCAAGACAACTAAAGGAGTTAACCCTCCACATCTATCAAGACTACTAAAGGTGTTAACCCTCCACATCTATCAAGACAACTAGAGGAGTTAACCCTCCACATCCCAGACAACTAGAGCAGTTAACCCTCCACATCTACCAAGACAACTAGAGGAGTTAACCCTCCACATCTATCAAGACAACTAAAGGAGTTAACCCTCCACATCTATCAAGACAACTAGAGGAGTTAACCCTCCACATCTACCAAGACAACTAAAGGAGTTAACCCTCCACATTTACCAAGACAACTAAAGGAGTTAACCCTCCACATCTATCAAGACAACTAGAGGAGTTAACCCTCCACATCTATCAAGACAACTAAAGGAGTTAACCCTCCACATCTATACAGACAACTAGAGGTGTTAACCCTCCACATCTATCAAGACAACTAGAGGAGTTAACCCTCCACATCTATCAAGACAACTAAAGGAGTTAACCCTCCACATCTATACAGACAACTAGAGGTGTTAACCCTCCACATCTATCAAGACAACTAGAGGAGTTAACCCTCCACATCTGTCAAGACAACTAGAGAAGTTAAAAGCAATCAAATTCAATTATTTACCTTTGAAGAACTTCAGATGTTTTCACTCACGAGACTCCCAGTTAGATAGCAAATGTTCCTTTTTTCCAAAAATATTATTTTTGTAGGCGAAATAGCTCCGTTTGTCCTTCACGTTTTGCTGAGAAATCGACTGGAAAATGCGTTCACTACAACTCCAAACTTTTTTCCAAATTAGCTCCATAATATCGACAGAAACATGGCAAACGTTGTTTAGAATAAATCCTCAAGGTGTTTTTCACTTATCTATTGGATAATATATCCACCAGGACAATTGGTTTCTCATTAGAAGCGATTGGAATAATGGCTACCTCTGTACTTTATGCGAGATTTTCTGCGGGAGACACCATGTGACCACATGCTATATACGGCTATTCTTCAATGGAAATGCGTAAAAAGACGTCACAATGCTGTAGACACCTTGGGGAATACGTAGAAAGCGTAAGCTCATTCGTAGCCCATTCACAGCCATATAAGGAGTCATTGGCATGCAGCGCTTTCAAAATATGGGGCACTTCCTGATTGGATTTTTATCTGGGTTTCGCCTGTAACATCAGTTCTGTTGCACTCACAGACAATATCTTTGCAGTTTTGGAAACGTCAGAGTGTTTTCTTTCCAAAGCTGTCAATTATATGCATAGTCGAGCATCTTGTCGTGACAAAATATCCCGTTTAAAACGGGAACGTTTTTTATCCAAAAATGAAATACCGCCCCCAGAGTTTCAAGAGGTTTTAAGTCTATCACTATGAACTGTATTGTTTAATTATGTCTGTTTCTCCCCCCTTCTCTCTCTCTCTCTCTCTCTCTCTGTCTCTGTCTCTGTCTCTGTCTCTGTCTGTCTCTGTCTCTGTCTCTGTCTCTGTCTCTGTCTCTGTCTCTGTCTCTCTCTCTCTCTCTCTCTCTCTCTCTCTCTCTCTCTCTCTCTCTCTCTCTCCCTCTCCCTCTCCCTCTCCCTCTCCCTCTCCCTCTCCCTCTCCCTCTCCCTCTCTCTCTCTCTCTCTCTCTCCCCCCCCCCCAGGGATACCATGGTCAGAACATTGAACAATATGGCGGAGCTAAGAGGTTCTAGTTTTGGTCGTCCCTGGCCGAGGCACGGACTCAAGCTCCTTTTCTGGTTTGCCAACGATTACATCGTCTTCAACGATGACAACCAGATGTTTGCAAATCCCGACCCCAAAGAGGGAGACTTTGGTTTCCATCACTTCCAGAACAGGCGTGAGTGTGAAAACAATGTCTGCAAGAGGCTGCTTCCTTATGATGGCTACCCATTCTATGAGGTGGGCAACCTCCACCTCCCAACATCTAAATCATTGCCTAAATATGTCAGGAAGTACAACACTGGTAACATAGATACCAGCAACATGGACCGCCTCATCATCAGTATGCGTTCAGACAGGATAGTGGATAAGGTCTATGTGACCCAGCACGAGGACCTGAGGAGCTTCGACCCGGTCAACACCTATTGCATCAGCAGGGGGTTGCTCATGATCATATGTGGCCATTCATTGAGTAACTTCCTGGAACAGGCGGGCTATTCCACCCATGAGCAAAATGCAATTATGTATCAGGGCATCGCCCCCAGGGAGTCTGGGGATACTAGGATTGATATGGAAGGTGGATCCAGAGCTCCACCCAGAGCTGCACCCAGAGCTCCACCCAGAGCTGCACCAGGCTTCTGGGAAAGCCACTGTACCTTACTGTAACCAGGCTTCTGGGAAAGCTACTGTATCATACTGTAACCAGGCTTCTGGGAAAGCTACTGTACCATACTGTAGATCAGTGTCCTTTTGTCCTGGTCCTGGGGACCCTGAAGGGGGGAACGTTTTAGTTTATTGCCCCAGCACATTGCTGTTCATCATGGTATGTTCATTTTCACTAATACATTTAGTCATTTATCAGACACTCTTATCCAGAGTGACTTCAGTGCATTAAACTAAAGGCAGATAAACAACAACATCCTGTATCACAGTCATAGCAAGTCAACTGTTTCTGTTATCATTACTGAGAGGGTTGTTGATGTTGGGGTCTGCTACTGGTTAATGTACTTCTGTATTTTAAAATACAAAATACAAGCATTTTAATTAAATACACTTGAAAATACAAGTATTTTGTTGTTTATTTTTCAAACATTGATCTTTATGTTATTTTGTAATTTGTATTTTAACATTTTCCCCCTTCCCCTTGTTGTAATCAATGTAGTTTCCTCTTCACTTCAACCCAAAACATGTGATGACATTAAATCAATGTGGAAAAGGCTGATTGGATTTGCAAGTCAACTACATAAGAGCATTTCATCTAGTGGCCGACAATGAATGCAACAAGTAATCATTCTCTAATTCTTTAGTGGCTAATTCATTGAGTCTATATACCAGATCTAGAGTCAATCTGATCTATGGTTCATGAGTAGATGTTTAAAGTATGTGTTAGCATTAGCATGTGTGCTAACATGCATCTATATGTACAGTGAGGCATATTTAACATAGCAACTATTTTTTTCTCAAAACCATTAAATACTAAGAATCTGAAGTGAATCTGATGTATGTTCATAAAGGAGAAGATGATTCCAAATGGTTTTGAACATTAGTTCTACATATGCAAATCATGATTTGCTAATAGTTTCCTTGTTTTTTTTTGAGATATCAGTACAACATTCAGTGTGGTTCATCTTAGAGACGTCCATGATAGTGATGACAGGTTTCAAGTTGATAGGCCACTGTGGAGTGGATTTACAGGGATTTAAATGGACACATAAAATCTGCTTTGTGTTGAAGATGTGTGTTGGTTGTTTAATGGCGCTGGTTGGTGCGCCTTGTGTTTCTACAGGATCCTCTCACTCCACCTTGTGGCCACAGATGGAACAGCACTCCAGACTGACTGAAGAGGAGAAAGAGATGGAGAGTGACGGAGAAAAACTAAGAGAGGTATGAAGACGCTGACACACATCAGGTCACGTTGATACAGCCTCCCTGTGCTATGTGGTGTAATCCAGGCAGTATTATGTGGTGTAATCCAGGCAGTATTATGTGGTGTAATCCAGGCAGTATTTTGTGGTGTAATCCAGGTAGTACTATGTGGTGTAATCCAGGCAGTATTATGTGGTGTAATCCAGGCAGTATTATGTGGTGTAATCCAGGCAGTATTATGTGGTGTAATCCAGGCAGTATTATGTGGAGTAATCCAGGCAGTATTATGTGGTGTAATACTCTGAGAACACAAATTCCCCTTAAAACCTCTTGGCGCACCGATCAGCGGGATCATTTTCGTCAACATCCGGTGTATTGCAGAGCGCCAAATATACCAAAGCACACCTTAGTTTCTTGTTAATCCACCTGGCGTGTCAGATTTCAAAATGGCTTTATGGTGAAAGCAAACCAAGTGTTTATGCAAGGACATCTCTCTCAGCAGACAAAACATTACAAACAGCTAGCAGCAAAGTAGATTGGTCACGAAAGTCAGAAAAGCAATAAAATTAATCGCTTACCTTTGATGATCTTCGTATGTTTTCACTCACGAGACTCCCAGTTACACAATAAATGTTTGTTTAGTTCAATAAAGATTATTTTTATATCCAGAAACCTCCATTTGGTTGGCACGTTTTGTTTAGTAATCCACAGGCTCTAGCGGTCACGATGGGCAAACTAAAATTCCAAATAGTGTCCGTAAAATCCTCAGGTTGTTTTTACGATAAATAATCAATAATATGTCAACCGGACGGTAGCCTTTTCAATAGGAGAGAGAGAGAAAAGGTCTCGCTCCAGGTGCTCGCACATGCACACATCTGGGGAAACCTAGCTATCCACTGATGTGATCATTCTTGCTCATTTTTCAGAATAAAAGCCTGAAACTATGTCTAAAGACTGTTCACACCTTGTGGAAGCCACAGGGAAAGGAATCTGGTTGATGTCCCTTTAAATGGAGAATAGGCTTGCAATGGAAAAGAGACGTTTCAGAATAACAGCACTTCCTGGTTGGATTTTCCTCAGGTTTTCGCCTGCAATATCAGTTCTGTTATACTCACAGACAATATGTTGACAGTTTTGGAAACTTTAGAGTGTTTTCTATCCTAATCTGCCAATGATATGCATATTCTAGTTTCTGGGCCTGAGAAATAGGCAGTTTACTTTGGACACATTTTTCATCCAAACATCAAAATACTGCCGCCTAGTCTCAAGAGGTTTTAACAAACCTCAGAATCAGGTTATAGCAAGGATCTTATTGAAGACATTTACATCATGAAGGAATCCATTAAACTCTTTGGTTATTCCATATCTCTTTTTGTACTAATCTGAACACAATCTCTTTACGTATTACAAACATGTACAGGACACCTCTAACAGGTCTGATTGGTGACCAGTCTAGTAACTCACCTCTAACAGGTCTGATTGGTGACCAGTCTAGTAACTCACCTCTAACAGGTCTGATTGGTGACCAGTCTAGTAACTCCTTTATCACCTCTAACAGGTCTGATTGGTGACCAGTCTAGTAACTCACCTCTAACAGGTCTGATTGGTGTCCAGTCTAGTAACTCACCTCTAACAGGTCTGATTGGTGACCAGTCTAGTAACTCACCTCTAACAGGTCTGATTGGTGACCAGTCTAGTAACTCACCTCTAACAGGTCTGATTGGTGACCAGTCTAGTAACTCACCTCTAACAGGTCTGATTGGTGACCAGTCTAGTAACTCACCTCTAACAGGTCTGATTGGTGACCAGTCTAGTAACTCACCTCTAACAGGTCTGATTGGTGACCAGTCTAGTAACTCACCTCTAACAGGTCTGATTGGTGACCAGTCTAGTAACTCACCTCTAACAGGTCTGATTGGTGACCAGTCTAGTAACTCCTTTATATCACCTCTAACAGGTCTGATTGGTGTCCAGTCTAGTAACTCACCTCTAACAGGTCTGATTGGTGACCAGTCTAGTAACTCACCTCTAACAGGTCTGATTGGTGACCAGTCTAGTAACTCACCTCTAACAGGTCTGATTGGTGACCAGTCTAGTAACTCACCTCTAACAGGTCTGATTGGTGACCAGTCTAGTAACTCACCTCTAACAGGTCTGATTGGTGACCAGTCTAGTAACTCACCTCTAACAGGTCTGATTGGTGACCAGTCTAGTAACTCACCTCTAACAGGTCTGATTGGTGACCAGTCTAGTAACTCACCTCTAACAGGTCTGATTGGTGACCAGTCTAGTAACTCACCTCTAACAGGTCTGATTGGTGACCAGTCTAGTAACTCACCTCTAACAGGTCTGATTGGTGACCAGTCTAGTGACTCACCTCTAACAGGTCTGATTGGTGACCAGTCTAGTAACTCCTTTATCACCTCTAACAGGTCTGATTGGTGACCAGTCTAGTAACTCACCTCTAACAGGTCTGATTGGTGACCAGTCTAGTAACTCACCTCTAACAGGTCTGATTGGTGACCAGTCTAGTAACTCACCTCTAACAGGTCTGATTGGTGACCAGTCTAGTAACTCACCTCTAACAGGTCTGATTGGTGACCAGTCTAGTAACTCACCTCTAACAGGTCTGATTGGTGACCAGTCTAGTAACTCACCTCTAACAGGTCTGATTGGTGACCAGTCTAGTAACTCACCTCTAACAGGTCTGATTGGTGACCAGTCTAGTAACTCACCTCTAACAGGTCTGATTGGTGACCAGTCTAGTAACTCACCTCTAACAGGTCTGATTGGTGACCAGTCTAGTAACTCACCTCTAACAGGTCTGATTGGTGACCAGTCTAGTAACTCACCTCTAACAGGTCTGATTGGTGACCAGTCTAGTAACTCACCTCTAACAGGTCTGATTGGTGACCAGTCTAGTAACTCACCTCTAACAGGTCTGATTGGTGACCAGTCTAGTAACTCACCTCTAACAGGTCTGATTGGTGACCAGTCTAGTAACTCACCTCTAACAGGTCTGATTGGTGACCAGTCTAGTAACTCACCTCTAACAGGTCTGATTGGTGACCAGTCTAGTAACTCACCTCTAACAGGTCTGATTGGTGACCAGTCTAGTAACTCACCTCTAACAGGTCTGATTGGTGACCAGTCTAGTAACTCACCTCTAACAGGTCTGATTGGTGACCAGTCTAGTAACTCACCTCTAACAGGTCTGATTGGTGACCAGTCTAGTAACTCACCTCTAACAGGTCTGATTGGTGTCCAGTCTAGTAACTCACCTCTAACAGGTCTGATTGGTGACCAGTCTAGTAACTCACCTCTAACAGGTCTGATTGGTGACCAGTCTAGTAACTCACCTCTAACAGGTCTGATTGGTGACCAGTCTAGTAACTCACCTCTAACAGGTCTGATTGGTGACCAGTCTAGTAACTCACCTCTAACAGGTCTGATTGGTGACCAGTCTAGTAACTCACCTCTAACAGGTCTGATTGGTGACCAGTCTAGTAACTCACCTCTAACAGGTCTGATTGGTGACCAGTCTAGTAACTCACCTCTAACAGGTCTGATTGGTGACCAGTCTAGTAACTCACCTCTAACAGGTCTGATTGGTGACCAGTCTAGTAACTCACCTCTAACAGGTCTGATTGGTGACCAGTCTAGTAACTCACCTCTAACAGGTCTGATTGGTGACCAGTCTAGTAACTCACCTCTAACAGGTCTGATTGGTGACCAGTCTAGTAACTCACCTCTAACAGGTCTGATTGGTGACCAGTCTAGTAACTCACCTCTAACAGGTCTGATTGGTGACCAGTCTAGTAACTCACCTCTAACAGGTCTGATTGGTGACCAGTCTAGTAACTCACCTCTAACAGGTCTGATTGGTGACCAGTCTAGTAACTCCTTTATCACCTCTAACAGGTCTGATTGGTGACCAGTCTAGTAACTCACCTCTAACAGGTCTGATTGGTGACCAGTCTAGTAACTCACCTCTAACAGGTCTGATTGGTGACCAGTCTAGTAACTCACCTCTAACAGGTCTGATTGGTGACCAGTCTAGTAACTCACCTCTAACAGGTCTGATTGGTGACCAGTCTAGTAACTCACCTCTAACAGGTCTGATTGGTGACCAGTCTAGTAACTCACCTCTAACAGGTCTGATTGGTGACCAGTCTAGTAACTCACCTCTAACAGGTCTGATTGGTGACCAGTCTAGTAACTCACCTCTAACAGGTCTGATTGGTGACCAGTCTAGTAACTCACCTCTAACAGGTCTGATTGGTGACCAGTCTAGTAACTCACCTCTAACAGGTCTGATTGGTGACCAGTCTAGTAACTCACCTCTAACAGGTCTGATTGGTGACCAGTCTAGTAACTCACCTCTAACAGGTCTGATTGGTGACCAGTCTAGTTACTCACCTCTAACAGGTCTGATTGGTGACCAGTCTAGTAACTCACCTCTAACAGGTCTGATTGGTGACCAGTCTAGTAACTCACCTCTAACAGGTCTGATTGGTGACCAGTCTAGTAACTCACCTCTAACAGGTCTGATTGGTGACCAGTCTAGTAACTCACCTCTAACAGGTCTGATTGGTGACCAGTCTAGTAACTCACCTCTAACAGGTCTGATTGGTGTCCAGTCTAGTAACTCACCTCTAACAGGTCTGATTGGTGACCAGTCTAGTAACTCACCTCTAACAGGTCTGATTGGTGACCAGTCTAGTAACTCACCTCTAACAGGTCTGATTGGTGTCCAGTCTAGTAACTCACCTCTAACAGGTCTGATTGGTGACCAGTCTAGTAACTCACCTCTAACAGGTCTGATTGGTGACCAGTCTAGTAACTCACCTCTAACAGGTCTGATTGGTGACCAGTCTAGTAACTCACCTCTAACAGGTCTGATTGGTGACCAGTCTAGTAACTCACCTCTAACAGGTCTGATTGGTGACCAGTCTAGTAACTCACCTCTAACAGGTCTGATTGGTGACCAGTCTAGTAACTCACCTCTAACAGGTCTGATTGGTGACCAGTCTAGTAACTCACCTCTAACAGGTCTGATTGGTGACCAGTCTAGTAACTCACCTCTAACAGGTCTGATTGGTGACCAGTCTAGTAACTCACCTCTAACAGGTCTGATTGGTGACCAGTCTAGTAACTCACCTCTAACAGGTCTGATTGGTGACCAGTCTAGTAACTCACCTCTAACAGGTCTGATTGGTGACCAGTCTAGTAACTCACCTCTAACAGGTCTGATTGGTGACCAGTCTAGTAACTCACCTCTAACAGGTCTGATTGGTGACCAGTCTAGTAACTCACCTCTAACAGGTCTGATTGGTGACCAGTCTAGTAACTCACCTCTAACAGGTCTGATTGGTGACCAGTCTAGTAACTCACCTCTAACAGGTCTGATTGGTGACCAGTCTAGTAACTCACCTCTAACAGGTCTGATTGGTGACCAGTCTAGTAACTCACCTCTAACAGGTCTGATTGGTGACCAGTCTAGTAACTCACCTCTAACAGGTCTGATTGGTGTCCAGTCTAGTAACTCACCTCTAACAGGTCTGATTGGTGACCAGTCTAGTAACTCACCTCTAACAGGTCTGATTGGTGACCAGTCTAGTAACTCACCTCTAACAGGTCTGATTGGTGACCAGTCTAGTAACTCACCTCTAACAGGTCTGATTGGTGACCAGTCTAGTAACTCACCTCTAACAGGTCTGATTGGTGACCAGTCTAGTAACTCACCTCTAACAGGTCTGATTGGTGACCAGTCTAGTAACTCACCTCTAACAGGTCTGATTGGTGACCAGTCTAGTAACTCACCTCTAACAGGTCTGATTGGTGACCAGTCTAGTAACTCACCTCTAACAGGTCTGATTGGTGACCAGTCTAGTAACTCACCTCTAACAGGTCTGATTGGTGACCAGTCTAGTAACTCACCTCTAACAGGTCTGATTGGTGACCAGTCTAGTAACTCACCTCTAACAGGTCTGATTGGTGACCAGTCTAGTAACTCACCTCTAACAGGTCTGATTGGTGACCAGTCTAGTAACTCCTTTATCACCTCTAACAGGTCTGATTGGTGACCAGTCTAGTAACTCCTTTACCACCTCTAACAGGTCTGATTGGTGACCAGTCTAGTGACTCCTTTATCACCTCTAACAGGTCTGACTGGTGACCAGTCTAGTGACTCCTTTATCACCTCTAACAGGTCTGATTGGTGACCAGTCTAGTAACTCACCTCTAACAAGTCTGATTGGTGACCAGTCTAGTGACTCACCTCTATCAGGTCTGATTGGTGACCAGTCTAGTAACTCACCTCTAACAGGTCTGATTGGTGACCAGTCTAGTAACTCACCTCTAACAGGTCTGATTGGTGACCAGTCTAGTAACTCACCTCTAACAGGTCTGATTGGTGACCAGTCTAGTGACTCACCTCTAACAGGTCTGATTGGTGACCAGTCTAGTAACTCACCTCTAACAGGTCTGATTGGTGACCAGTCTAGTAACTCACCTCTAACAGGTCTGATTGGTGACCAGTCTAGTAACTCACCTCTAACAGGTCTGATTGGTGACCAGTCTAGTAACTCACCTCTAACAGGTCTGATTGGTGACCAGTCTAGTAACTCCTTTATCACCTCTAACAGGTCTGATTGGTGACCAGTCTAGTAACTCACCTCTAACAGGTCTGATTGGTGACCAGTCTAGTAACTCACCTCTAACAGGTCTGATTGGTGACCAGTCTAGTAACTCACCTCTAACAGGTCTGATTGGTGACCAGTCTAGTAACTCACCTCTAACAGGTCTGATTGGTGACCAGTCTAGTAACTCACCTCTAACAGGTCTGATTGGTGACCAGTCTAGTAACTCACCTCTAACAGGTCTGATTGGTGACCAGTCTAGTAACTCACCTCTAACAGGTCTGATTGGTGACCAGTCTAGTAACTCACCTCTAACAGGTCTGATTGGTGACCAGTCTAGTAACTCACCTCTAACAGGTCTGATTGGTGACCAGTCTAGTAACTCACCTCTAACAGGTCTGATTGGTGACCAGTCTAGTAACTCACCTCTAACAGGTCTGATTGGTGACCAGTCTAGTAACTCACCTCTAACAGGTCTGATTGGTGACCAGTCTAGTAACTCACCTCTAACAGGTCTGATTGGTGACCAGTCTAGTAACTCACCTCTAACAGGTCTGATTGGTGACCAGTCTAGTAACTCACCTCTAACAGGTCTGATTGGTGACCAGTCTAGTAACTCACCTCTAACAGGTCTGATTGGTGACCAGTCTAGTAACTCACCTCTAACAGGTCTGATTGGTGACCAGTCTAGTAACTCACCTCTAACAGGTCTGATTGGTGACCAGTCTAGTAACTCACCTCTAACAGGTCTGATTGGTGACCAGTCTAGTAACTCACCTCTAACAGGTCTGATTGGTGACCAGTCTAGTAACTCACCTCTAACAGGTCTGATTGGTGACCAGTCTAGTAACTCACCTCTAACAGGTCTGATTGGTGACCAGTCTAGTAACTCACCTCTAACAGGTCTGATTGTTGACCAGTCTAGTAACTCACCTCTAACAGGTCTGATTGGTGACCAGTCTAGTAACTCACCTCTAACAGGTCTGATTGGTGACCAGTCTAGTAACTCACCTCTAACAGGTCTGATTGGTGTCCAGTCTAGTAACTCACCTCTAACAGGTCTGATTGGTGACCAGTCTAGTAACTCACCTCTAACAGGTCTGATTGGTGACCAGTCTAGTAACTCACCTCTAACAGGTCTGATTGGTGACCAGTCTAGTAACTCACCTCTAACAGGTCTGATTGGTGACCAGTCTAGTAACTCACCTCTAACAGGTCTGATTGGTGACCAGTCTAGTAACTCACCTCTAACAGGTCTGATTGGTGACCAGTCTAGTAACTCACCTCTAACAGGTCTGATTGGTGACCAGTCTAGTAACTCACCTCTAACAGGTCTGATTGGTGACCAGTCTAGTAACTCACCTCTAACAGGTCTGATTGGTGACCAGTCTAGTAACTCACCTCTAACAGGTCTGATTGGTGACCAGTCTAGTAACTCACCTCTAACAGGTCTGATTGGTGACCAGTCTAGTAACTCACCTCTAACAGGTCTGATTGGTGACCAGTCTAGTAACTCACCTCTAACAGGTCTGATTGGTGACCAGTCTAGTGACTCACCTCTAACAGGTCTGATTGGTGACCAGTCTAGTAACTCACCTCTAACAGGTCTGATTGGTGACCAGTCTAGTAACTCACCTCTAACAGGTCTGATTGGTGACCAGTCTAGTAACTCCTTTATCACCTCTAACAGGTCTGATTGGTGACCAGTCTAGTAACTCCTTTACCACCTCTAACAGGTCTGATTGGTGACCAGTCTAGTGACTCCTTTATCACCTCTAACAGGTCTGACTGGTGACCAGTCTAGTGACTCCTTTATCACCTCTAACAGGTCTGATTGGTGACCAGTCTAGTAACTCACCTCTAACAAGTCTGATTGGTGACCAGTCTAGTGACTCACCTCTATCAGGTCTGATTGGTGACCAGTCTAGTAACTCACCTCTAACAGGTCTGATTGGTGACCAGTCTAGTAACTCACCTCTAACAGGTCTGATTGGTGACCAGTCTAGTAACTCACCTCTAACAGGTCTGATTGGTGACCAGTCTAGTGACTCACCTCTAACAGGTCTGATTGGTGACCAGTCTAGTAACTCACCTCTAACAGGTCTGATTGGTGACCAGTCTAGTAACTCACCTCTAACAGGTCTGATTGGTGACCAGTCTAGTAACTCACCTCTAACAGGTCTGATTGGTGACCAGTCTAGTAACTCCTTTATCACCTCTAACAGGTCTGATTGGTGACCAGTCTAGTAACTCCTTTATCACCTCTAACAGGTCTGATTGGTGACCAGTCTAGTAACTCACCTCTAACAGGTCTGATTGGTGACCAGTCTAGTAACTCCTTTATCACCTCTAACAGGTCTGATTGGTGACCAGTCTAGTAACTCCTTTATCACCTCTAACAGGTCTGATTGGTGACCAGTCTAGTAACTCACCTCTAACAGGTCTGATTGGTGACCAGTCTAGTAACTCACCTCTAACAGGTCTGATTGGTGACCAGTCTAGTAACTCACCTCTAACAGGTCTGATTGGTGACCAGTCTAGTAACTCACCTCTAACAGGTCTGATTGGTGACCAGTCTAGTAACTCACCTCTAACAGGTCTGATTGGTGACCAGTCTAGTAACTCACCTCTAACAGGTCTGATTGGTGACCAGTCTAGTAACTCACCTCTAACAGGTCTGATTGGTGACCAGTCTAGTAACTCACCTCTAACAGGTCTGATTGGTGACCAGTCTAGTGACTCACCTCTAACAGGTCTGATTGGTGACCAGTCTAGTAACTCACCTCTAACAGGTCTGATTGGTGACCAGTCTAGTAACTCACCTCTAACAGGTCTGATTGGTGACCAGTCTAGTAACTCCTTTATCACCTCTAACAGGTCTGATTGGTGACCAGTCTAGTAACTCCTTTACCACCTCTAACAGGTCTGATTGGTGACCAGTCTAGTGACTCCTTTATCACCTCTAACAGGTCTGACTGGTGACCAGTCTAGTGACTCCTTTATCACCTCTAACAGGTCTGATTGGTGACCAGTCTAGTAACTCACCTCTAACAAGTCTGATTGGTGACCAGTCTAGTGACTCACCTCTATCAGGTCTGATTGGTGACCAGTCTAGTAACTCACCTCTAACAGGTCTGATTGGTGACCAGTCTAGTAACTCACCTCTAACAGGTCTGATTGGTGACCAGTCTAGTAACTCACCTCTAACAGGTCTGATTGGTGACCAGTCTAGTGACTCACCTCTAACAGGTCTGATTGGTGACCAGTCTAGTAACTCACCTCTAACAGGTCTGATTGGTGACCAGTCTAGTAACTCACCTCTAACAGGTCTGATTGGTGACCAGTCTAGTAACTCACCTCTAACAGGTCTGATTGGTGACCAGTCTAGTAACTCCTTTATCACCTCTAACAGGTCTGATTGGTGACCAGTCTAGTAACTCCTTTATCACCTCTAACAGGTCTGATTGGTGACCAGTCTAGTAACTCACCTCTAACAGGTCTGATTGGTGACCAGTCTAGTAACTCCTTTATCACCTCTAACAGGTCTGATTGGTGACCAGTCTAGTAACTCCTTTATCACCTCTAACAGGTCTGATTGGTGACCAGTCTAGTAACTCACCTCTAACAGGTCTGATTGGTGACCAGTCTAGTAACTCACCTCTAACAGGTCTGATTGGTGACCAGTCTAGTAACTCACCTCTAACAGGTCTGATTGGTGACCAGTCTAGTAACTCACCTCTAACAGGTCTGATTGGTGACCAGTCTAGTAACTCCTTTATAACCTCTAACAGGTCTGATTGGTGACCAGTCTAGTAACTCACCTCTAACAGGTCTGATTGGTGACCAGTCTAGTAACTCACCTCTAACAGGTCTGATTGGTGACCAGTCTAGTAACTCACCTCTAACAGGTCTGATTGGTGACCAGTCTAGTAACTCACCTCTAACAGGTCTGATTGGTGACCAGTCTAGTAACTCACCTCTAACAGGTCTGATTGGTGACCAGTCTAGTAACTCACCTCTAACAGGTCTGATTGGTGACCAGTCTAGTAACTCCTTTATCACCTCTAACAGGTCTGATTGGTGACCAGTCTAGTAACTCCTTTACCACCTCTAACAGGTCTGATTGGTGACCAGTCTAGTGACTCCTTTATCACCTCTAACAGGTCTGACTGGTGACCAGTCTAGTGACTCCTTTATCACCTCTAACAGGTCTGATTGGTGACCAGTCTAGTAACTCACCTCTAACAAGTCTGATTGGTGACCAGTCTAGTGACTCACCTCTATCAGGTCTGATTGGTGACCAGTCTAGTAACTCACCTCTAACAGGTCTGATTGGTGACCAGTCTAGTAACTCACCTCTAACAGGTCTGATTGGTGACCAGTCTAGTAACTCACCTCTAACAGGTCTGATTGGTGACCAGTCTAGTGACTCACCTCTAACAGGTCTGATTGGTGACCAGTCTAGTAACTCACCTCTAACAGGTCTGATTGGTGACCAGTCTAGTAACTCACCTCTAACAGGTCTGATTGGTGACCAGTCTAGTAACTCACCTCTAACAGGTCTGATTGGTGACCAGTCTAGTAACTCCTTTATCACCTCTAACAGGTCTGATTGGTGACCAGTCTAGTAACTCCTTTATCACCTCTAACAGGTCTGATTGGTGACCAGTCTAGTAACTCACCTCTAACAGGTCTGATTGGTGACCAGTCTAGTAACTCCTTTATCACCTCTAACAGGTCTGATTGGTGACCAGTCTAGTAACTCCTTTATCACCTCTAACAGGTCTGATTGGTGTCCAGTCTAGTAACTCCTTTATCACCTCTAACAGGTCTGATTGGTGACCAGTCTAGTAACTCACCTCTAACAGGTCTGATTGGTGACCAGTCTAGTAACTCACCTCTAACAGGTCTGATTGGTGACCAGTCTAGTAACTCACCTCTAACAGGTCTGATTAGTGACCAGTCTAGTAACTCACCTCTAACAGGTCTGATTGGTGACCAGTCTAGTAACTCACCTCTAACAGGTCTGATTGGTGACCAGTCTAGTAACTCACCTCTAACAGGTCTGATTGGTGACCAGTCTAGTAACTCCTTTATCACCCCTAACAGGTCTGATTGGTGACCAGTCTAGTAACTCACCTCTAACAGGTCTGATTGGTGACCAGTCTAGTAACTCACCTCTAACAGGTCTGATTGGTGACCAGTCTAGTAACTCACCTCTAACAGGTCTGATTGGTGACCAGTCTAGTAACTCACCTCTAACAGGTCTGATTGGTGACCAGTCTAGTAACTCACCTCTAACAGGTCTGATTGGTGACCAGTCTAGTAACTCACCTCTAACAGGTCTGATTGGTGACCAGTCTAGTAACTCCTTTATCACCTCTAACAGGTCTGATTGGTGTCCAGTCTAGTAACTCCTTTATATCACCTCTAACAGGTCTGATTGGTGACCAGTCTAGTAACTCCTTTATCACCTCTAACAGGTCTGATTGGTGACCAGTCTAGTAACTCCTTTATATCACCTCTAACAGGTCTGATTGGTGACCAGTCTAGTAACTCCTTTATCACCTCTAACAGGTCTGATTGGTGACCAGTCTAGTGACTCCTTTATCACCTCTAACAGGTCTGATTGGTGACCAGTCTAGTAACTCCTTTACCACCTCTAACAGGTCTGATTGGTGACCAGTCTAGTGACTCCTTTATCACCTCTAACAGGTCTGACTGGTGACCAGTCTAGTGACTCCTTTATCACCTCTAACAGGTCTGATTGGTGACCAGTCTAGTAACTCACCTCTAACAAGTCTGATTGGTGACCAGTCTAGTGACTCACCTCTATCAGGTCTGATTGGTGACCAGTCTAGTAACTCACCTCTAACAGGTCTGATTGGTGACCAGTCTAGTAACTCACCTCTAACAGGTCTGATTGGTGACCAGTCTAGTAACTCACCTCTAACAGGTCTGATTGGTGACCAGTCTAGTGACTCACCTCTAACAGGTCTGATTGGTGACCAGTCTAGTAACTCACCTCTAACAGGTCTGATTGGTGACCAGTCTAGTAACTCACCTCTAACAGGTCTGATTGGTGACCAGTCTAGTAACTCACCTCTAACAGGTCTGATTGGTGACCAGTCTAGTAACTCCTTTATCACCTCTAACAGGTCTGATTGGTGACCAGTCTAGTAACTCCTTTATCACCTCTAACAGGTCTGATTGGTGACCAGTCTAGTAACTCACCTCTAACAGGTCTGATTGGTGACCAGTCTAGTAACTCCTTTATCACCTCTAACAGGTCTGATTGGTGACCAGTCTAGTAACTCCTTTATCACCTCTAACAGGTCTGATTGGTGACCAGTCTAGTAACTCACCTCTAACAGGTCTGATTGGTGACCAGTCTAGTAACTCACCTCTAACAGGTCTGATTGGTGACCAGTCTAGTAACTCACCTCTAACAGGTCTGATTGGTGACCAGTCTAGTAACTCACCTCTAACAGGTCTGATTGGTGACCAGTCTAGTAACTCCTTTATAACCTCTAACAGGTCTGATTGGTGACCAGTCTAGTAACTCACCTCTAACAGGTCTGATTGGTGACCAGTCTAGTAACTCACCTCTAACAGGTCTGATTGGTGACCAGTCTAGTAACTCACCTCTAACAGGTCTGATTGGTGACCAGTCTAGTAACTCACCTCTAACAGGTCTGATTGGTGACCAGTCTAGTAACTCACCTCTAACAGGTCTGATTGGTGACCAGTCTAGTAACTCACCTCTAACAGGTCTGATTGGTGACCAGTCTAGTAACTCCTTTATCACCTCTAACAGGTCTGATTGGTGACCAGTCTAGTAACTCCTTTACCACCTCTAACAGGTCTGATTGGTGACCAGTCTAGTGACTCCTTTATCACCTCTAACAGGTCTGACTGGTGACCAGTCTAGTGACTCCTTTATCACCTCTAACAGGTCTGATTGGTGACCAGTCTAGTAACTCACCTCTAACAAGTCTGATTGGTGACCAGTCTAGTGACTCACCTCTATCAGGTCTGATTGGTGACCAGTCTAGTAACTCACCTCTAACAGGTCTGATTGGTGACCAGTCTAGTAACTCACCTCTAACAGGTCTGATTGGTGACCAGTCTAGTAACTCACCTCTAACAGGTCTGATTGGTGACCAGTCTAGTGACTCACCTCTAACAGGTCTGATTGGTGACCAGTCTAGTAACTCACCTCTAACAGGTCTGATTGGTGACCAGTCTAGTAACTCACCTCTAACAGGTCTGATTGGTGACCAGTCTAGTAACTCACCTCTAACAGGTCTGATTGGTGACCAGTCTAGTAACTCCTTTATCACCTCTAACAGGTCTGATTGGTGACCAGTCTAGTAACTCCTTTATCACCTCTAACAGGTCTGATTGGTGACCAGTCTAGTAACTCACCTCTAACAGGTCTGATTGGTGACCAGTCTAGTAACTCCTTTATCACCTCTAACAGGTCTGATTGGTGACCAGTCTAGTAACTCCTTTATCACCTCTAACAGGTCTGATTGGTGTCCAGTCTAGTAACTCCTTTATCACCTCTAACAGGTCTGATTGGTGACCAGTCTAGTAACTCACCTCTAACAGGTCTGATTGGTGACCAGTCTAGTAACTCACCTCTAACAGGTCTGATTGGTGACCAGTCTAGTAACTCACCTCTAACAGGTCTGATTGGTGACCAGTCTAGTAACTCACCTCTAACAGGTCTGATTGGTGACCAGTCTAGTAACTCACCTCTAACAGGTCTGATTGGTGACCAGTCTAGTAACTCACCTCTAACAGGTCTGATTGGTGACCAGTCTAGTAACTCCTTTATCACCCCTAACAGGTCTGATTGGTGACCAGTCTAGTAACTCACCTCTAACAGGTCTGATTGGTGACCAGTCTAGTAACTCACCTCTAACAGGTCTGATTGGTGACCAGTCTAGTAACTCACCTCTAACAGGTCTGATTGGTGACCAGTCTAGTAACTCACCTCTAACAGGTCTGATTGGTGACCAGTCTAGTAACTCACCTCTAACAGGTCTGATTGGTGACCAGTCTAGTAACTCACCTCTAACAGGTCTGATTGGTGACCAGTCTAGTAACTCCTTTATCACCTCTAACAGGTCTGATTGGTGTCCAGTCTAGTAACTCCTTTATATCACCTCTAACAGGTCTGATTGGTGACCAGTCTAGTAACTCCTTTATCACCTCTAACAGGTCTGATTGGTGACCAGTCTAGTAACTCCTTTATATCACCTCTAACAGGTCTGATTGGTGACCAGTCTAGTAACTCCTTTATCACCTCTAACAGGTCTGATTGGTGACCAGTCTAGTAACTCCTTTATATCACCTCTAACAGGTCTGATTGGTGTCCTGTCTAGTAACTCCTTTATATCACCTCTAACAGGTCTGATTGGTGACCAGTCTAGTAACTCCTTTATCACCTCTAACAGGTCTGATTGGTGTCCAGTCTAGTAACTCCTTTATATCACCTCTAACAGGTCTGATTGGTGTCCAGTCTAGTAACTCCTTTATATCACCTCTAACAGGTCTGATTGGTGACCAGTCTAGTAACTCCTTTATCACCTCTAACAGGTCTGATTGGTGTCCAGTCTAGTAACTCCTTTATATCACCTCTAACAGTTCTGATTGGTGTCCAGTCTAGTAACTCCTTTATATCACCTCTAACAGGTCTGATTGGTGACCAGTCTAGTAACTCCTTTATCACCTCTAACAGGTCTCATTGGTGTCCAGTCTAGTAACTCCTTTATATAACCTCTAACAGTTCTGATTGGTGTCCAGTCTAGTAACTCCTTTATATCACCTCTAACAGGTCTGATTGGTGACCAGTCTAGTAACTCCTTTATATCACCTCTAACAGGTCTGATTGGTGTCCAGTCTAGTAACTCCTTTATATCACCTCTAACAGTTCTGATTGGTGTCCAGTCTAGTAACTCCTTTATATCACCTCTAACAGGTCTGATTGGTGACCAGTCTAGTAACTCCTTTATCACCTCTAACAGGTCTGATTGGTGACCAGTCTAGTAACTCCTTTATCATCTCTAACAGGTCTGATTGGTGACCAGTCTAGTAACTCCTTTATATCACCTCTAACAGGTCTGATTGGTGACCAGTCTAGTAACTCCTTTATATCACCTCTAACAGATCTGATTGGTGTCCAGTCTAGTAACTCCTTTATATCACCTCTAACAGGTCTGATTGGTGTCCAGTCTAGTAACTCCTTTATATCACCTCTAACAGGTCTGATTGGTGACCAGTCTAGTAACTCCTTTATCACCTCTAACAGGTCTGATTGGTGTCCAGTCTAGTAACTCCTTTATATCACCTCTAACAGGTCTGATTGGTGACCAGTCTAGTAACTCCTTTATATCACCTCTAACAGGTCTGATTGGTGACCAGTCTAGTAACTCCTTTATATCACCTCTAACAGGTCTGATTGGTGTCCAGTCTAGTAACTCCTTTATATCACCTCTAACAGGTCTGATTGGTGACCAGTCTAGTAACTCCTTTATCACCTCTAACAGGTCTGATTGGTGTCCAGTCTAGTAACTCCTTTATATCACCTCTAACAGGTCTGATTGGTGACCAGTCTAGTAACTCCTTTATCACCTCTAACAGGTCTGATTGGTGTCCAGTCTAGTAACTCCTTTATATCACCTCTAACAGGTCTGATTGGTGACCAGTCTAGTAACTCACCTCTAACAGGTCTGATTGGTGACCAGTCTAGTAACTCACCTCTAACAGGTCTGATTGGTGACCAGTCTAGTAACTCACCTCTAACAGGTCTGATTGGTGACCAGTCTAGTAACTCACCTTTAACAGGTCTGATTGGTGAACAGTCTAGTAACTCACCTCTAACAGGTCTGATTGGTGAACAGTCTAGTAACTCACCTCTAACAGGTCTGATTGGTGACCAGTCTAGTAACTCACCTCTAACAGGTCTGATTGGTGACCAGTCTAGTAACTCACCTCTAACAGGTCTGATTGGTGACCAGTCTAGTAACTCACCTCTAACAGGTCTGATTGGTGACCAGTCTAGTAACTCACCTCTAACAGGTCTGATTGGTGACCAGTCTAGTAACTCACCTCTAACAGGTCTGATTGGTGACCAGTCTAGTAACTCACCTCTAACAGGTCTGATTGGTGACCAGTCTAGTAACTCACCTCTAACAGGTCTGATTGGTGACCAGTCTAGTAACTCACCTCTAACAGGTCTGATTGGTGACCAGTCTAGTAACTCACCTCTAACAGGTCTGATTGGTGTCCAGTCTAGTAACTCCTTTATATCACCTCTAACAGTTCTGATTGGTGTCCAGTCTAGTAACTCCTTTATATCACCTCTAACAGGTCTGATTGGTGACCAGTCTAGTAACTCCTTTATCACCTCTAACAGGTCTCATTGGTGTCCAGTCTAGTAACTCCTTTATATCACCTCTAACAGTTCTGATTGGTGTCCAGTCTAGTAACTCCTTTATATCACCTCTAACAGGTCTGATTGGTGACCAGTCTAGTAACTCCTTTATATCACCTCTAACAGGTCTGATTGGTGTCCAGTCTAGTAACTCCTTTATATCACCTCTAACAGGTCTGATTGGTGACCAGTCTAGTAACTCCTTTATCATCTCTAACAGGTCTGATTGGTGACCAGTCTAGTAACTCCTTTATATCACCTCTAACAGGTCTGATTGGTGACCAGTCTAGTAACTCCTTTATATCACCTCTAACAGATCTGATTGGTGTCCAGTCTAGTAACTCCTTTAAATCACCTCTAACAGGTCTGATTGGTGTCCAGTCTAGTAACTCCTTTATATCACCTCTAACAGGTCTGATTGGTGACCAGTCTAGTAACTCCTTTATCACCTCTAACAGGTCTGATTGGTGTCCAGTCTAGTAACTCCTTTATATCACCTCTAACAGGTCTGATTGGTGACCAGTCTAGTAACTCCTTTATATCACCTCTAACAGGTCTGATTGGTGACCAGTCTAGTAACTCCTTTATATCACCTCTAACAGGTCTGATTGGTGTCCAGTCTAGTAACTCCTTTATATCACCTCTAACAGGTCTGATTGGTGACCAGTCTAGTAACTCCTTTATCACCTCTAACAGGTCTGATTGGTGTCCAGTCTAGTAACTCCTTTATATCACCTCTAACAGGTCTGATTGGTGACCAGTCTAGTAACTCCTTTATCACCTCTAACAGGTCTGATTGGTGTCCAGTCTAGTAACTCCTTTATATCACCTCTAACAGGTCTGATTGGTGACCAGTCTAGTAACTCACCTCTAACAGGTCTGATTGTTGACCAGTCTAGTAACTCACCTCTAACAGGTCTGATTGGTGACCAGTCTAGTAACTCACCTCTAACAGGTCTGATTGGTGACCAGTCTAGTAACTCACCTCTAACAGGTCTGATTGGTGACCAGTCTAGTAACTCACCTTTAACAGGTCTGATTGGTGAACAGTCTAGTAACTCACCTCTAACAGGTCTGATTGGTGACCAGTCTAGTAACTCACCTCTAACAGGTCTGATTGGTGACCAGTCTAGTAACTCACCTCTAACAGGTCTGATTGGTGACCAGTCTAGTAACTCACCTCTAACAGGTCTGATTGGTGACCAGTCTAGTAACTCACCTCTAACAGGTCTGATTGGTGACCAGTCTAGTAACTCACCTCTAACAGGTCTGATTGGTGACCAGTCTAGTAACTCACCTCTAACAGGTCTGATTGGTGACCAGTCTAGTAACTCACCTCTAACAGGTCTGATTGGTGACCAGTCTAGTAACTCACCTCTAACAGGTCTGATTGGTGTCCAGTCTAGTAACTCCTTTATATCACCTCTAACAGTTCTGATTGGTGTCCAGTCTAGTAACTCCTTTATATCACCTCTAACAGGTCTGATTGGTGACCAGTCTAGTAACTCCTTTATCACCTCTAACAGGTCTCATTGGTGTCCAGTCTAGTAACTCCTTTATATCACCTCTAACAGTTCTGATTGGTGTCCAGTCTAGTAACTCCTTTATATCACCTCTAACAGGTCTGATTGGTGACCAGTCTAGTAACTCCTTTATATCACCTCTAACAGGTCTGATTGGTGTCCAGTCTAGTAACTCCTTTATATCACCTCTAACAGGTCTGATTGGTGACCAGTCTAGTAACTCCTTTATCATCTCTAACAGGTCTGATTGGTGACCAGTCTAGTAACTCCTTTATATCACCTCTAACAGGTCTGATTGGTGACCAGTCTAGTAACTCCTTTATATCACCTCTAACAGATCTGATTGGTGTCCAGTCTAGTAACTCCTTTAAATCACCTCTAACAGGTCTGATTGGTGTCCAGTCTAGTAACTCCTTTATATCACCTCTAACAGGTCTGATTGGTGACCAGTCTAGTAACTCCTTTATCACCTCTAACAGGTCTGATTGGTGACCAGTCTAGTAACTCCTTTATATCACCTCTAACAGATCTGATTGGTGTCCAGTCTAGTAACTCCTTTATATCACCTCTAACAGGTCTGATTGGTGTCCAGTCTAGTAACTCCTTTATATCACCTCTAACAGGTCTGATTGGTGACCAGTCTAGTAACTCCTTTATCACCTCTAACAGGTCTGATTGGTGTCCAGTCTAGTAACTCCTTTATATCACCTCTAACAGGTCTGATTGGTGACCAGTCTAGTAACTCCTTTATATCACCTCTAACAGGTCTGATTGGTGACCAGTCTAGTAACTCCTTTATATCACCTCTAACAGGTCTGATTGGTGTCCAGTCTAGTAACTCCTTTATATCACCTCTAACAGGTCTGATTGGTGACCAGTCTAGTAACTCCTTTATCACCTCTAACAGATCTGATTGGTGTCCAGTCTAGTAACTCCTTTATATCACCTCTAACAGGTCTGATTGGTGACCAGTCTAGTAACTCCTTTATCACCTCTAACAGGTCTGATTGGTGTCCAGTCTAGTAACTCCTTTATATCACCTCTAACAGGTCTGATTGGTGACCAGTCTAGTAACTCACCTCTAACAGGTCTGATTGGTGACCAGTCTAGTAACTCACCTCTAACAGGTCTGATTGGTGACCAGTCTAGTAACTCACCTCTAACAGGTCTGATTGGTGACCAGTCTAGTAACTCACCTCTAACAGGTCTGATTGGTGACCAGTCTAGTAACTCACCTTTAACAGGTCTGATTGGTGAACAGTCTAGTAACTCACCTCTAACAGGTCTGATTGGTGAACAGTCTAGTAACTCACCTCTAACAGGTCTGATTGGTGACCAGTCTAGTAACTCACCTCTAACAGGTCTGATTGGTGACCAGTCTAGTAACTCACCTCTAACAGGTCTGATTGGTGACCAGTCTAGTAACTCACCTCTAACAGGTCTGATTGGTGACCAGTCTAGTAACTCACCTCTAACAGGTCTGATTGGTGACCAGTCTAGTAACTCACCTCTAACAGGTCTGATTGGTGACCAGTCTAGTAACTCACCTCTAACAGGTCTGATTGGTGACCAGTCTAGTAACTCACCTCTAACAGGTCTGATTGGTGACCAGTCTAGTAACTCACCTCTAACAGGTCTGATTGGTGACCAGTCTAGTAACTCACCTCTAACAGGTCTGATTGGTGTCCAGTCTAGTAACTCCTTTATATCACCTCTAACAGTTCTGATTGGTGTCCAGTCTAGTAACTCCTTTATATCACCTCTAACAGGTCTGATTGGTGACCAGTCTAGTAACTCCTTTATCACCTCTAACAGGTCTCATTGGTGTCCAGTCTAGTAACTCCTTTATATCACCTCTAACAGTTCTGATTGGTGTCCAGTCTAGTAACTCCTTTATATCACCTCTAACAGGTCTGATTGGTGACCAGTCTAGTAACTCCTTTATATCACCTCTAACAGGTCTGATTGGTGTCCAGTCTAGTAACTCCTTTATATCACCTCTAACAGGTCTGATTGGTGACCAGTCTAGTAACTCCTTTATCATCTCTAACAGGTCTGATTGGTGACCAGTCTAGTAACTCCTTTATATCACCTCTAACAGGTCTGATTGGTGACCAGTCTAGTAACTCCTTTATATCACCTCTAACAGATCTGATTGGTGTCCAGTCTAGTAACTCCTTTAAATCACCTCTAACAGGTCTGATTGGTGTCCAGTCTAGTAACTCCTTTATATCACCTCTAACAGGTCTGATTGGTGACCAGTCTAGTAACTCCTTTATCACCTCTAACAGGTCTGATTGGTGTCCAGTCTAGTAACTCCTTTATATCACCTCTAACAGGTCTGATTGGTGACCAGTCTAGTAACTCCTTTATATCACCTCTAACAGGTCTGATTGGTGACCAGTCTAGTAACTCCTTTATATCACCTCTAACAGGTCTGATTGGTGTCCAGTCTAGTAACTCCTTTATATCACCTCTAACAGGTCTGATTGGTGACCAGTCTAGTAACTCCTTTATCACCTCTAACAGGTCTGATTGGTGTCCAGTCTAGTAACTCCTTTATATCACCTCTAACAGGTCTGATTGGTGACCAGTCTAGTAACTCCTTTATCACCTCTAACAGGTCTGATTGGTGTCCAGTCTAGTAACTCCTTTATATCACCTCTAACAGGTCTGATTGGTGACCAGTCTAGTAACTCACCTCTAACAGGTCTGATTGTTGACCAGTCTAGTAACTCACCTCTAACAGGTCTGATTGGTGACCAGTCTAGTAACTCACCTCTAACAGGTCTGATTGGTGACCAGTCTAGTAACTCACCTCTAACAGGTCTGATTGGTGACCAGTCTAGTAACTCACCTTTAACAGGTCTGATTGGTGAACAGTCTAGTAACTCACCTCTAACAGGTCTGATTGGTGACCAGTCTAGTAACTCACCTCTAACAGGTCTGATTGGTGACCAGTCTAGTAACTCACCTCTAACAGGTCTGATTGGTGACCAGTCTAGTAACTCACCTCTAACAGGTCTGATTGGTGACCAGTCTAGTAACTCACCTCTAACAGGTCTGATTGGTGACCAGTCTAGTAACTCACCTCTAACAGGTCTGATTGGTGACCAGTCTAGTAACTCACCTCTAACAGGTCTGATTGGTGACCAGTCTAGTAACTCACCTCTAACAGGTCTGATTGGTGACCAGTCTAGTAACTCACCTCTAACAGGTCTGATTGGTGTCCAGTCTAGTAACTCCTTTATATCACCTCTAACAGTTCTGATTGGTGTCCAGTCTAGTAACTCCTTTATATCACCTCTAACAGGTCTGATTGGTGACCAGTCTAGTAACTCCTTTATCACCTCTAACAGGTCTCATTGGTGTCCAGTCTAGTAACTCCTTTATATCACCTCTAACAGTTCTGATTGGTGTCCAGTCTAGTAACTCCTTTATATCACCTCTAACAGGTCTGATTGGTGACCAGTCTAGTAACTCCTTTATATCACCTCTAACAGGTCTGATTGGTGTCCAGTCTAGTAACTCCTTTATATCACCTCTAACAGGTCTGATTGGTGACCAGTCTAGTAACTCCTTTATCATCTCTAACAGGTCTGATTGGTGACCAGTCTAGTAACTCCTTTATATCACCTCTAACAGGTCTGATTGGTGACCAGTCTAGTAACTCCTTTATATCACCTCTAACAGATCTGATTGGTGTCCAGTCTAGTAACTCCTTTAAATCACCTCTAACAGGTCTGATTGGTGTCCAGTCTAGTAACTCCTTTATATCACCTCTAACAGGTCTGATTGGTGACCAGTCTAGTAACTCCTTTATCACCTCTAACAGGTCTGATTGGTGTCCAGTCTAGTAACTCCTTTATATCACCTCTAACAGGTCTGATTGGTGACCAGTCTAGTAACTCCTTTATATCACCTCTAACAGGTCTGATTGGTGACCAGTCTAGTAACTCCTTTATATCACCTCTAACAGGTCTGATTGGTGTCCAGTCTAGTAACTCCTTTATATCACCTCTAACAGGTCTGATTGGTGACCAGTCTAGTAACTCCTTTATCACCTCTAACAGGTCTGATTGGTGTCCAGTCTAGTAACTCCTTTATATCACCTCTAACAGGTCTGATTGGTGACCAGTCTAGTAACTCCTTTATCACCTCTAACAGGTCTGATTGGTGTCCAGTCTAGTAACTCCTTTATATCACCTCTAACAGGTCTGATTGGTGACCAGTCTAGTAACTCACCTCTAACAGGTCTGATTGGTGACCAGTCTAGTAACTCACCTCTAACAGGTCTGATTGGTGACCAGTCTAGTAACTCACCTCTAACAGGTCTGATTGGTGACCAGTCTAGTAACTCACCTCTAACAGGTCTGATTGGTGACCAGTCTAGTAACTCACCTTTAACAGGTCTGATTGGTGAACAGTCTAGTAACTCACCTCTAACAGGTCTGATTGGTGACCAGTCTAGTAACTCACCTCTAACAGGTCTGATTGGTGACCAGTCTAGTAACTCACCTCTAACAGGTCTGATTGGTGACCAGTCTAGTAACTCACCTCTAACAGGTCTGATTGGTGACCAGTCTAGTAACTCACCTCTAACAGGTCTGATTGGTGACCAGTCTAGTAACTCACCTCTAACAGGTCTGATTGGTGACCAGTCTAGTAACTCACCTCTAACAGGTCTGATTGGTGACCAGTCTAGTAACTCACCTCTAACAGGTCTGATTGGTGACCAGTCTAGTAACTCACCTCTAACAGGTCTGATTGGTGACCAGTCTAGTAACTCACCTCTAACAGGTCTGATTGGTGACCAGTCTAGTAACTCACCTCTAACAGGTCTGATTGGTGACCAGTCTAGTAACTCACCTCTAACAGGTCTGATTGGTGACCAGTCTAGTAACTCACCTCTAACAGGTCTGATTGGTGACCAGTCTAGTAACTCACCTCTAACAGGTCTGATTGGTGACCAGTCTACTAACTCCTTTATCACCTCTAACAGGTCTGATTGGTGACCAGTCTACTAACTCCTTTATCACCTCTAACAGGTCTGATTGGTGACCAGTCTAGTAACTCACCTCTAACAGGTCTGATTGGTGACCAGTCTAGTAACTCACCTCTAACAGGTCTGATTGGTGACCAGTCTAGTAACTCACCTCTAACAGGTCTGATTGGTGACCAGTCTAGTAACTCACCTCTAACAGGTCTGATTGGTGACCAGTCTAGTAACTCACCTCTAACAGGTCTGATTGGTGACCAGTCTAGTAACTCACCTCTAACAGGTCTGATTGGTGACCAGTCTAGTAACTCACCTCTAACAGGTCTGATTGGTGACCAGTCTAGTAACTCCTTTATATCACCTCTAACAGGTCTGATTGGTGTCCAGTCTAGTAACTCCTTTATATCACCTCTAACAGGTCTGATTGGTGACCAGTCTAGTAACTCCTTTATCACCTCTAACAGGTCTGATTGGTGTCCAGTCTAGTAACTCCTTTATATCACCTCTAACAGGTCTGATTGGTGACCAGTCTAGTAACTCCTTTATCACCTCTAAAAGGTCTGATTGGTGTCCAGTCTAGTAACTCCTTTATATCACCTCTAACAGGTCTGATTGGTGACCAGTCTAGTAACTCACCTCTAACAGGTCTGATTGGTGACCAGTCTAGTAACTCACCTCTAACAGGTCTGATTGGTGACCAGTCTAGTAACTCACCTCTAACAGGTCTGATTGGTGACCAGTCTAGTAACTCACCTCTAACAGGTCTGATTGGTGACCAGTCTAGTAACTCACCTTTAACAGGTCTGATTGGTGAACAGTCTAGTAACTCACCTCTAACAGGTCTGATTGGTGACCAGTCTAGTAACTCACCTCTAACAGGTCTGATTGGTGACCAGTCTAGTAACTCACCTCTAACAGGTCTGATTGGTGACCAGTCTAGTAACTCACCTCTAACAGGTCTGATTGGTGACCAGTCTAGTAACTCACCTCTAACAGGTCTGATTGGTGACCAGTCTAGTAACTCACCTCTAACAGGTCTGATTGGTGACCAGTCTAGTAACTCACCTCTAACAGGTCTGATTGGTGACCAGTCTAGTAACTCACCTCTAACAGGTCTGATTGGTGACCAGTCTAGTAACTCACCTCTAACAGGTCTGATTGGTGACCAGTCTAGTAACTCACCTCTAACAGGTCTGATTGGTGACCAGTCTAGTAACTCACCTCTAACAGGTCTGATTGGTGACCAGTCTAGTAACTCACCTCTAACAGGTCTGATTGGTGACCAGTCTAGTAACTCACCTCTAACAGGTCTGATTGGTGACCAGTCTAGTAACTCACCTCTAACAGGTCTGATTGGTGACCAGTCTAGTAACTCACCTCTAACAGGTCTGATTGGTGACCAGTCTACTAACTCCTTTATCACCTCTAACAGGTCTGATTGGTGACCAGTCTACTAACTCCTTTATCACCTCTAACAGGTCTGATTGGTGACCAGTCTAGTAACTCACCTCTAACAGGTCTGATTGGTGACCAGTCTAGTAACTCACCTCTAACAGGTCTGATTGGTGACCAGTCTAGTAACTCACCTCTAACAGGTCTGATTGGTGACCAGTCTAGTAACTCACCTCTAACAGGTCTGATTGGTGACCAGTCTAGTAACTCACCTCTAACAGGTATGATTGGTGACCAGTCTAGTAACTCACCTCTAACAGGTCTGATTGGTGACCAGTCTAGTAACTCACCTCTAACAGGTCTGATTGGTGACCAGTCTAGTAACTCCTTTATCACCTCTAACAGGTCTGATTGGTGACCAGTCTAGTAACTCCTTTATCACCTCCAACAGGTCTGATTGGTGTCCAGTCTACTAACTCCTTTATCACCTCTAACAGATCTGATTGGTGACCAGTCTAGTAACTCCTTTATCACCTCTAACAGGTCTGATTGGTGACCAGTCTAGTAACTCCTTATCACCTCTAACAGGTCTGATAGGTGACCAGTCTAGTAACTCCTTTATCACCTCTAACAGGTCTGATTGGTGACCAGTCTAGTAACTCCTTTACCTTTACCACCTCTAACAGGTCTGATTGGTGACCAGTCTAGTAACTCCTTTATCACCTCTAACAGGTGCTAAAGAAGGAACAAAAGTAACATGCAAAACAGGCTAGACAAAAATAGGTGTTTATAACAGAACCTGAATTACTGGTTGTTACTGACGGACACTAAAGCAGCTAGTTTGAAAGGAATTAGTCCCCCAAAGAGGAGAAACCGGTCCCTAAAAAGGAGGAAATGGTTGAGCCCTTGGCTGTAGCTCAAACATCTGGGTCTCAGACTACAGCTGGTCTAGGATCAGGAGCCCCTGTCTATGTAATCTCTTTCATTATGATTATAAGGATTAAATCCTAGATAAAAGCTTCAACTCGGAGACTCTTCATGAATCGAAGAGGCAGGAAGTAGGGAAGAACTTTGTGGTATGGAACACAGCCCAGCCCAGGACTAGGATTACGTTCAGTATCATTTCCTGTAATCTCTGGGCTCTTCATGGGTAGTCCTGCCCCCAGAGTAAATAATGATACACAAACACACAGACAGCAAAGCTTGCAGATCATCCAATCATCTTCTCACACGGCCTCATACAGATCTACAGGGACACCGAGCACCAGGGAACAAGAGATTACATTTAATATAAACACCAGGTACAGTAAAAACATTTATGATGTGCTTTTTGGTGATCTAGTCTGTCTTTACTAAACAAGTTAGATCTAGTCTGTCTTTACTAAACAAGTTAGATCTAGTCTGTCTTTACTAAACAAGTTAGATCGAGTCTGTCTTTACTAAACAAGTTAGATCTAGTCTGTCTTTACTAAACAAGTTAGATCTAGTCTGTCTTTACTAAACAAGTTAGATCTAGTCTGTCTTTACTAAACAAGTTAGATCTAGTCTGTCTTTACTAAACAAGTTAGATCTAGTCTGTCTTTACTAAACAAGTTAGATCTAGTCTGTCTTTACTAAACAAGTTAGATCTAGTCTGTCTTTACTAAACAAGTTAGATCTAGTCTGTCTTTACTAAACAAGTTAGATCTTGTCTGTCTTTACTAAACAAGTTAGATCTAGTCTGTCTTTACTAAACAAGTCTGTCCCCCCTCCATCTACACCTGCATTGCTTGCTGTTTGGGGTTTTAGGCTGGGTTTCTGTACAGCACTTTGAGATATCAGCTGATGTACGAAGGGCTATATAAATACATTTGATTTGATTGAAGTGGATTTAACAGGTGACATCAATAAGGGATCATATCTTTCACCTGGATTCACCTGGTCAGTCTATGTCATGGAAAGAGCAGTTCTTCCTAATGTTTTATTTACTCAGTGAATATTTCTATACTATTTTATATGAAGTTTTTCCAGAATAATAAAGCAGTACTATCAAAATGTATTAACTTTTAATAAGTTGACGTTACCTGAAACCTGACAGATTGTGGCTGAAAATATATACATTATCAACACATTTTGTCTGCATTAAAACATGGTACGGTAAGAGAGACAGATTTTCCCTGCTGTTTATGACGGTTCACTTATAACTTTAACAGGTATACTGTTTGGTAACTATTTAAACCTTGCATTCATTGTCATGTAGTTAAATATTTTATTTCCCTTTAAGTTTCATGTTCCTGGATCCTTCAGGAGATTATATTTCAAACTAACACTTGACTCATCCAGGCGTGGTCCCAAATGACACCCTATTCCCCATTGGGTCCTGTTCAAAAGAAGGGCACTATATAGGGAATAGGGTGACATTTGGGACTCACTTAGAGTGTATTGTCCGTTGATGGAAGTGTTGCCAAATTCTTCTAAGTGAAAATGTGCTCAAACCTGCCGGGCTGTTCATGTTGATGACGTTTCATGATAATCGTCAAGAGGGCTCACGTTACTAGGTTACCACAGTTATTTTAGGCCAACGATAACAACTGTCCTATTGTCACTAGTAGAAAGAGGAGGCAGGGAAGCGCTACTAAGGTACACAATAGTACATTTTGGTGGATAGAAGGTGCTCTTTGGTAAAAGGGGTAAATTGGTCAGCAAAAAGAAAGGAGGACCAAGGCACTCTTCATATAATTAATTCAAATGCCTTTATTTGTAGGTTCAATAGAAAGAAAGTTTTAAAAATCCGACGTGTTTCGGATGCATGGCCTTCGTCAGGGATTTGCTTTCGTTGGATTTTTAAAACTTTGTTTCTATTGAACATGCCCTACAAATAAAGGCATTTTAATTAATTATATGAAGAGTGCCTTGGTCCTCCTTTCTTTTTTATGTTCTATTGTCACGTTCCACAGCAAGAAAACCAAATATGTCACTGAAACAGAAGGGGGAACTAACAAAGAGTCACTGACCACAACCAAAACGACAAGGCTGGGGTTTTAGGAGAGGTTCTGAAAGACACTCATGGTGTCCACTGAACGTTGACTAGCAACAACAACTGGAGCCTAAAAGACAGAGGTAGGTAAGAGGTAAACAAAATTAAAACACACACCAAACTTAAAGACATGAAGTAAACCACAACTAAAGGAGTTAACCCTCCACATCTATTAAGACAACTAGAGGAGTTAACCCTCCACATCTATTAAGACAACTAGAGGAGTTAACCCTCCACATCTATTAAGACAACTAGAGGAGTTAACCCTCCACATCTATCAAGACAACTAGAGGAATTAACCCTCCACATCTATCAAGACAACTAGAGGAGCTAACCCTCCACATCTATCAAGACAACTAGAGGTGTTAACCCTCCACATCTATCAAGACAACTAGAGGAGTTAACCCTCCACATCTACCAAGACAACTAGAGGTGTTAAACCTCCACATCTATCAAGACAACTAGAGGAATTAACCCTCCACATCTACCAAGACAACTAGAGGAGTAAACCCTCCACATCTACCAAGACACCTGGAGGAGTTAACCCTCCACATCTATCAAGACAACTAAAGGTGTTAACCCTCCACATCTATCAAGACAACTAGAGGAGTTAACCCTCCACATCTATCAAGACACTAGAGGAGGTAACCCTCCACATCTATCAAGACAACTGGAGGAGTTAACCCTCCACATCTATCAAGACAACTAGAGGAGTTAACCCTCCACATCTATCAAGACAACTAGAGTATTTAACCCTCTACATCTATCAAGACAACTAGAGGAGTTAACCCTCCACATCTATCAAGACAACTAGAGTATTTAACCCTACACATCTATCAAGACAACTAGAGGAGTTAACCCTCCACATCTACCAAGACAACTAGAAGTGTTAACCCTCCACATCTACCAAGACAACTGGAGGAGTTAACCCTCCACATCTATCAAGACAACTAAAGGAGTTAACCCTCCACATCTATCAAGACAACTAAAGGTGTTAACCCTCAACATCCATCAAGACAACTTAAGGAGTTAACCCTCCACATCTATCAAGACAACTAGAGGTGTTAACCCTCCACATCTATCAAGACAACTAGAGGAACTAACCCTCCACATCTACCAAGACAACTGGAGAGGTTAACCCTCCACATCTATCAAGACTACTAGAGAAGTAAACCCTCCACATCTATCAAGACAACTAAAGGAGTTAACCCTCCACATCTATCAAGACAACTAGAGGTGTTAACCCTCCACATCTATCAAGACAACTAGAGGAGTTAACCCTCCACATCTATCAAGACAACTAGAGGAGTTAACCCTCCACATCTATCAAGACAACTGGAGGAGTTAACCCTCTACATCTATCAAGACAACTAGAGGAGTTAACCCTCCACATCTACCAAGACAACTGGAGGAGTTAACCCTCCACATCTACCAAGAAAACTAGAGGAGTTAACCCTCCACATCTACCAAGACAACTGGAGGAGTTAACCCTCCACATCTACCAAGACAACTAGAGGAGTTAACCCTCCACATCTACCAAGACACCTAGAGGAGTTAACCCTCCACATCTATCAAGACAACTAAAGGTGTTAACCCTCCACATCTATCAAGACAACTAGAGGAGTTAACCCTCCACATCTATCAAGACAACTGGAGGAGTTAACCCTCCACATCTATCAAGACAACTAGAGGAGTTAACCCTCCGCATCTATCAAGACAACTAGAGTATTTAACCCTCCACATCTATCAAGACAACTAGAGGTGTTAACCCTCCACATCTATCAAGACAACTAGAGGAGTTAACGCTCCACATCTCAGACAACTAGAGAAGTTAACCCTCCACATCTACCAAGACAACTGGAGGAGTTAACCCTCCACATCTATCAAGACAACTAGAGGAGTTAACCCTCCACATCTATCAAGACAACTAAAGGAGTTAAACCTCCACATCTATCAAGACAACTAAAGGTGTTAACCCTCTACATCTATCAAGACAACTTAATGAGTTAACCCTCCACATCTATCAAGACAACTAGAGGTGTTAACCCTCCACATCTATCAAGACAACTAGAGGAGCTAACCCTTCACATCTACCAAGACAACTAGAGGAGTTGACCCTCCACATCTACCAAGACACCTAGAGGAGTTAACCCTCCACATCTATCAAGACAACTAAAGGTGTTAACCCTCCACATCTATCAAGACAACTAGAGGAGCTAACCCTTCACATCTACCAAGACAACTAGAGGAGTTGACCCTCCACATCTATCAAGACAACTGGAGGAGTTAAACCTCCACATCTATCAAGACAACTAGAGGAGCTAACCCTCCACATCTACCAAGACAACTGGAGAGGTTAACCCTCCACATCTATCAAGACTACTAGAGGAGTTAACCCTCCACATCTATCAAGACAACTAGAGGTGTTAACCCTCCACATCTATCAAGACAACTAGAGGAGTTAACCCTCCACATCTATCAAGACAACTAGAGGAGTTAACCCTCCACATCTATCAAGACAACTGGAGGAGTTAATCCTCTACATCTATCAAGACAACTAGAGGAGTTAACCCTCCACATCTACCAAGACAACTGGAGGAGTTAACCCTCCATATCTACCAAGAAAACTAGAGGAGTTAACCCTCCACATCTACCAAGACAACTGGAGGAGTTAACCCTCCACATCTACCAAGACAACTAGAGGAGTTAACCCTCCACATCTACCAAGACACCTAGAGGAGTTAACCCTCCACATCTATCAAGACAACTAAAGGTGTTAATCCTCCACATCTATCAAGACAACTAGAGGAGTTAACCCTCCACATCTATCAAGACAACTGGAGGAGTTAACCCTCCACATCTATCAAGACAACTAGAGGAGTTAACCCTCCGCATCTATCAAGACAACTAGAGTATTTAACCCTCCACATCTATCAAGACAACTAGAGGTGTTAACCCTCCACATCTATCAAGACAACTAGAGGAGTTAACGCTCCACATCTCAGACAACTAGAGAAGTTAACCCTCCACATCTACCAAGACAACTGGAGGAGTTAACCCTCCACATCTATCAAGACAACTAGAGGAGTTAACCCTCCACATCTATCAAGACAACTAAAGGAGTTAAACCTCCACATCTATCAAGACAACTAAAGGTGTTAACCCTCTACATCTATCAAGACAACTTAATGAGTTAACCCTCCACATCTATCAAGACAACTAGAGGTGTTAACCCTCCACATCTATCAAGACAACTAGAGGAGCTAACCCTTCACATCTACCAAGACAACTAGAGGAGTTGACCCTCCACATCTACCAAGACACCTAGAGGAGTTAACCCTCCACATCTATCAAGACAACTAAAGGTGTTAACCCTCCACATCTATCAAGACAACTAGAGGAGCTAACCCTTCACATCTACCAAGACAACTAGAGGAGTTGACCCTCCACATCTATCAAGACAACTGGAGGAGTTAAACCTCCACATCTATCAAGACAACTGGAGGAGTTAACCCTCCACATCTATCAAGACAACTAGAGGAGGTAACCCTCCACATCTATCAAGACAACTAGAGGAGTTAACCCTCCACATCTATCAAGACAACTAGAGGAGTTAACCCTCCACATCTATCAAGACAACTAAAGGAGTTAACCCACCACATGTATCAAGACAACTAAAGGAGTTAACCCTCCACATCTATCATGACAACTAAAGGTGTTAACCCTCTACATCTATTAAGAGAACTAAAGGAGTTAACAATCCACATCTATCAAGACAACTAGAGGAATTAACCCTCCACTTCTACCAAGCCAAATAGAGGAGTTAACCCTCCACATCTACCAAGACAACTAGAGGAGTTAACCCTCCACATCTACCAAGACAACTGGAGGAGTTAACCCTCCACATCTACCAAGACAACTAGAGGAGTTAACCATCCACATCTACCAAGACACCTAGAGGAGTTAACCCTCCACATCTATCAAGACAACTAAAGGTGTTAACCCTCCACATCTATCAAGACAACTGGAGGAGTTAACCCTCCACATCTTTCAGACAACTAGAGGAGTTAACCCTCCACATCTACCAAGACAACTGGAGGAGTTAACCCTCCACATCTACCAAGACAACTAAAGGAGTTAACCCTCCACATCTATCAAGACACCTAGAGGAGTTAACCCTCCACATCTACCAAGACAACTAGAGGAGTTAACCCTCCACATCTATCAAGACAACTAGAGGAGTTAACCCTACACATCTACCAAGACAACTAGAGGTGTTAAACCTCCACATCTATCAAGACAACTAGAGGAATTAACCCTCCACATCTACCAAGACAACTACAGGAGTAAACCCTCCACATCTACCAAGACACCTGGAGGAGTTAACCCTCCACATCTATCAAGACAACTAAAGGTGTTAACCCTCCACATCTATCAAGACAACTAGAGGAGTTAACCCTCCACATCTATCAAGACACTAGAGGAGGTAACCCTCCACATCTATCAAGACAACTGGAGGAGTTAACCCTCCACATCTATCAAGACAACTAGAGGAGTTAACCCTCCACATCTATCAAGACAACTAGAGTATTTAACCCTACACATCTATCAAGACAACTAGAGGAGTTAACCCTCCACATCTATCAAGACAACTAGAGTATTTAACCCTACACATCTATCAAGACAACTAGAGGAGTTAACCCTCCACATCTACCAAGACAACTAGAAGTGTTAACCCTCCACATCTACCAAGACAACTGGAGGAGTTAACCCTCCACATCTATCAAGACAACTAAAGGAGTTAACCCTCCACATCTATCAAGACAACTAAAGGTGTTAACCCTCAACATCCATCAAGACAACTTAAGGAGTTAACCCTCCACATCTATCAAGACAACTAGAGGTGTTAACCCTCCACATCTATCAAGACAACTAGAGGAACTAACCCTCCACATCTACCAAGACAACTGGAGAGGTTAACCCTCCACATCTATCAAGACTACTAGAGGAGTAAACCCTCCACATCTTTCAAGACAACTAAAGGAGTTAACCCTCCACATCTATCAAGACAACTAGAGGTGTTAACCCTCCACATCTATCAAGACAACTAGAGGAGTTAACCCTCCACATCTATCAAGACAACTAGAGGAGTTAACCCTCCACATCTATCAAGACAACTGGAGGAGTTAACCCTCTACATCTATCAAGACAACTAGAGGAGTTAACCCTCCACATCTACCAAGACAACTGGAGGAGTTAACCCTCCACATCTACCAAGAAAAATAGAGGAGTTAACCCTCCACATCTACCAAGACAACTGGAGGAGTTAACCCTCCACATCTACCAAGACAACTAGAGGAGTTAACCCTCCACATCTACCAAGACACCTAGAGGAGTTAACCCTCCACATCTATCAAGACAACTAAAGGTGTTAACCCTCCACATCTATCAAGACAACTAGAGGAGTTAACCCTCCACATCTATCAAGACAACTGGAGGAGTTAACCCTCCACATCTATCAAGACAACTAGAGGAGTTAACCCTCCGCATCTATCAAGACAACTAGAGTATTTAACCCTCCACATCTATCAAGACAACTAGAGGTGTTAACCCTCCACATCTATCAAGACAACTAGAGGAGTTAACGCTCCACATCTCAGACAACTAGAGAAGTTAACCCTCCACATCTACCAAGACAACTGGAGGAGTTAACCCTCCACATCTATCAAGACAACTAGAGGAGTTAACCCTCCACATCTATCAAGACAACTAAAGGAGTTAAACCTCCACATCTATCAAGACAACTAAAGGTGTTAACCCTCTACATCTATCAAGACAACTTAATGAGTTAACCCTCCACATCTATCAAGACAACTAGAGGTGTTAACCCTCCACATCTATCAAGACAACTAGAGGAGCTAACCCTTCACATCTACCAAGACAACTAGAGGAGTTGACCCTCCACATCTACCAAGACACCTAGAGGAGTTAACCCTCCACATCTATCAAGACAACTAAAGGTGTTAACCCTCCACATCTATCAAGACAACTAGAGGAGCTAACCCTTCACATCTACCAAGACAACTAGAGGAGTTGACCCTCCACATCTATCAAGACAACTGGAGGAGTTAAACCTCCACATCTATCAAGACAACTAGAGGAGCTAACCCTCCACATCTACCAAGACAACTGGAGAGGTTAACCCTCCACATCTATCAAGACTACTAGAGGAGTTAACCCTCCACATCTATCAAGACAACTAGAGGTGTTAACCCTCCACATCTATCAAGACAACTAGAGGAGTTAACCCTCCACATCTATCAAGACAACTAGAGGAGTTAACCCTCCACATCTATCAAGACAACTGGAGGAGTTAACCCTCTACATCTATCAAGACAACTAGAGGAGTTAACCCTCCACATCTACCAAGACAACTGGAGGAGTTAACCCTCCATATCTACCAAGAAAACTAGAGGAGTTAACCCTCCACATCTACCAAGACAACTGGAGGAGTTAACCCTCCACATCTACCAAGACAACTAGAGGAGTTAACCCTCCACATCTACCAAGACACCTAGAGGAGTTAACCCTCCACATCTATCAAGACAACTAAAGGTGTTAACCCTCCACATCTATCAAGACAACTAGAGGAGTTAACCCTCCACATCTATCAAGACAACTGGAGGAGTTAACCCTCCACATCTATCAAGACAACTAGAGGAGTTAACCCTCCGCATCTATCAAGACAACTAGAGTATTTAACCCTCCACATCTATCAAGACAACTAGAGGTGTTAACCCTCCACATCTATCAAGACAACTAGAGGAGTTAACGCTCCACATCTCAGACAACTAGAGAAATTAACCCTCCACATCTACCAAGACAACTGGAGGAGTTAACCCTCCACATCTATCAAGACAACTAGAGGAGTTAACCCTCCACATCTATCAAGACAACTAAAGGAGTTAAACCTCCACATCTATCAAGACAACTAAAGGTGTTAACCCTCTACATCTATCAAGACAACTTAATGAGTTAACCCTCCACATCTATCAAGACAACTAGAGGTGTTAACCCTCCACATCTATCAAGACAACTAGAGGAGCTAACCCTTCACATCTACCAAGACAACTAGAGGAGTTGACCCTCCACATCTACCAAGACACCTAGAGGAGTTAACCCTCCACATCTATCAAGACAACTAAAGGTGTTAACCCTCCACATCTATCAAGACAACTAGAGGAGCTAACCCTTCACATCTACCAAGACAACTAGAGGAGTTGACCCTCCACATCTATCAAGACAACTGGAGGAGTTAAACCTCCACATCTATCAAGACAACTGGAGGAGTTAACCCTCCACATCTATCAAGACAACTAGAGGAGGTAACCCTCCACATCTATCAAGACAACTAGAGGAGTTAACCCTCCACATCTATCAAGACAACTAGAGGAGTTAACCCTCCACATCTATCAAGACAACTAGAGGAGTTAACCCACCACATGTATCAAGACAACTAAAGGAGTTAACCCTCCACATCTATCATGACAACTAAAGGTGTTAACCCTCTACATCTATTAAGAGAACTAAAGGAGTTAACAATCCACATCTATCAAGACAACTAGAGGAATTAACCCTCCACTTCTACCAAGCCAAATAGAGGAGTTAACCCTCCACATCTACCAAGACAACTAGAGGAGTTAACCCTCCACATCTACCAAGACAACTGGAGGAGTTAACCCTCCACATCTACCAAGACAACTAGAGGAGTTAACCATCCACATCTACCAAGACACCTAGAGGAGTTAACCCTCCACATCTATCAAGACAACTAAAGGTGTTAACCCTCCACATCTATCAAGACAACTGGAGGAGTTAACCCTCCACATCTACCAAGAAAACTAGAGGAGTTAACCCTCCACATCTACCAAGACAACTGGAGGAGTTAACCCTCCACATCTACCAAGACAACTAGAGGAGTTAACCCTCCACATCTACCAAGACACCTAGAGGAGTTAACCCTCCACATCTATCAAGACAACTAGAGGTGTTAACCCTCCACATCTATCAAGACAACTAGAGGAGCTAACCCTTCACATCTACCAAGACAACTAGAGGAGTTGACCCTCCACATCTACCAAGACACCTAGAGGAGTTAACCCTCCACATCTATCAAGACAACTAAAGGTGTTAACCCTCCACATCTATCAAGACAACTAGAGGAGCTAACCCTTCACATCTACCAAGACAACTAGAGGAGTTGACCCTCCACATCTATCAAGACAACTGGAGGAGTTAAACCTCCACATCTATCAAGACAACTAGAGGAGTTAACCCACCACATGTATCAAGACAACTAAAGGAGTTAACCCTCCACATCTATCATGACAACTAAAGGTGTTAACCCTCTACATCTATTAAGAGAACTAAAGGAGTTAACAATCCACATCTATCAAGACAACTAGAGGAATTAACCCTCCACTTCTACCAAGCCAAATAGAGGAGTTAACCCTCCACATCTACCAAGACAACTAGAGGAGTTAACCCTCCACATCTACCAAGACAACTGGAGGAGTTAACCCTCCACATCTACCAAGACAACTAGAGGAGTTAACCATCCACATCTACCAAGACACCTAGAGGAGTTAACCCTCCACATCTATCAAGACAACTAAAGGTGTTAACCCTCCACATCTATCAAGACAACTGGAGGAGTTAACCCTCCACATCTACCAAGAAAACTAGAGGAGTTAACCCTCCACATCTACCAAGACAACTGGAGGAGTTAACCCTCCACATCTACCAAGACAACTAGAGGAGTTAACCCTCCACATCTACCAAGACACCTAGAGGAGTTAACCCTCCACATCTATCAAGACAACTAGAGGTGTTAACCCTCCACATCTATCAAGACAACTAGAGGAGCTAACCCTTCACATCTACCAAGACAACTAGAGGAGTTGACCCTCCACATCTACCAAGACACCTAGAGGAGTTAACCCTCCACATCTATCAAGACAACTAAAGGTGTTAACCCTCCACATCTATCAAGACAACTAGAGGAGCTAACCCTTCACATCTACCAAGACAACTAGAGGAGTTGACCCTCCACATCTATCAAGACAACTGGAGGAGTTAAACCTCCACATCTATCAAGACAACTGGAGGAGTTAACCCTCCACATCTATCAAGACAACTAGAGGAGGTAACCCTCCACATCTATCAAGACAACTAGAGGAGTTAACCCTCCACATCTATCAAGACAACTAGAGGAGTTAACCCTCCACATCTATCAAGACAACTAGAGGAGTTAACCCTCCACATCTATCAAGACAACTAAAGGAGTTAACCCACCACATGTATCAAGACAACTAAAGGAGTTAACCCTCCACATCTATCATGACAACTAAAGGTGTTAACCCTCTACATCTATTAAGAGAACTAAAGGAGTTAACAATCCACATCTATCAAGACAACTAGAGGAATTAACCCTCCACTTCTACCAAGCCAAATAGAGGAGTTAACCCTCCACATCTACCAAGACAACTAGAGGAGTTAACCCTCCACATCTACCAAGACAACTGGAGGAGTTAACCCTCCACATCTACCAAGACAACTAGAGGAGTTAACCATCCACATCTACCAAGACACCTAGAGGAGTTAACCCTCCACATCTATCAAGACAACTAAAGGTGTTAACCCTCCACATCTATCAAGACAACTAGAGGAGTTAACCCTCCACATCTATCAAGACAACTAGATGAGTTAACCCTCCACATCTACCAAGACAACTAGAGGAGTTAACCCTCCACATCTATCAAGACAACTAAAGGAGTTAACCCTCCACATCTATCAAGACAACTAGAGGTGTTAACCCTCCACGTCCATCAAGACAACTAGAGGAATTAACCCTCCACATCTACCAAGACAACTAGAGGAGTTAACCATCCACATCTATCAGACAACTAGAGGAGTTAACCCTCCACATCTATAAAGACAACTAGAGGAGTTAACCCTCCACATCTATCAAGACAACTAAAGCTGTTAACCCTCCACATCTATCAAGACAACTGGAGGTGTTAACAACTAGAGGTGTTAACCCTCCACATCTATCAAGACAACTAGAGGAGTTAACCCTCCACATCCCAGACAACTAGAGCAGTTAACCCTCCACATCTACCAAGACAACTGGAGGAGTTAACCCTCCACATCTATCAAGACAACTAAAGGAGTTAACCCTCCACATCTATCAAAACAACTAAAGGTGTTAACCCTCTACATCTATCAAGACAACTAAAGGAGTTAACCCTCCACATCTATACAGACAACTAGAGGTGTTAACCCTCCACATCTATCAAGACAACTAGAGGAGTTAACCCTCCACATCTGTCAAGACAACTAGAGGAGTTAAAAGCAATCAAATTAAATTATTTACCTTTGAAGAACTTTGGATGTTTTCACTCACGAGACTCCCAGTTAGATAGCAAATGTTTCTTTTTTCCAAAAATATTATTTTTGTAGGCGAAATAGCTCCGTTTGTTCTTCACGTTTGGCTGAGAAATCGACTGGAAAATGCGGTCACTACAACTCCGAACTTTTTTCCAAATTAGCTCCATAATATTGACAGACGTTGTTTAGAATAAATCCTCAAGGTGTTTTTCACATATCTATTGGATAATATATCCACCAGGACAATTGGTTTCTCATTAGAAGCGATTGGAATAATGGCTACCTCTGTACTTTATGCGAGATTTTCTGCGGGAGACACCATGTGACCACATGCTATATACGGCTATTCTTCAATGGAAATGCGTAAAAAGACGTCACAATGCTGTAGACACCTTGGGGAATACGTAGAAAGCGTAAGCTCATTCGTAGCCCATTCACAGCCATGTAAGGAGTCATTGGCATGCAGCGCTTTCAAAATATGGGGCACTTCCTGATTGGATTTTTATCTGGGTTTCGCCTGTAACATCAGTTCTGTTGCACTCACAGACAATATCTTTGCAGTTTTGGAAACGTCAGAGTGTTTTCTTTCCAAAGCTGTCAATTATATGCATAGTCGAGCATCTTGTCGTGACAAAATATCCCGTTTAAAACGGGAACGTTTTTTATCCAAAAATGAAATACCGCCCCCAGAGTTTCAAGAGGTTTTAAGTCTATCACTATGAACTGTATTGTTTAATTATGTCTGTTTCTCCCCCCCCTCTCTCTCTCTCCCCCCCCCCTCCCCCAGGGATACCATGGTCAGAACATTGAACAATATGAAGGAGCTGAGAGGTTCTAGTTTTGGTCGTCCCTGGCCGAGGCACGGACTCAAGCTCCTTTTCTGGTTTGCCAACGATTACATCGTCTTCAACGATGACAACCAGATGGTTGCAGATCCCGACCCCAAAGAGGGAGACTTTGGTTTCCATCACTTCCAGAACAGGCGTGAGTGTGAAAACAATGTCTGCAAGAGGCTGCTTCCTTATGATGGCTACCCATTCTATGAGGTGGGCAACCTCCACCTCCCAACATCTAAATCATTGCCTAAATATGTCAGGAAGTACAACACTGGTAACATAGATACCAGCAACATGGACCGTCTCATCATCAGTATGCGTCCAGACATGACAGTGGATAAGGTCTATGTGACCCAGCACGAGGACCTGAGGAGCTTCGACCCGGTCAACACCTATTGCATCAGCAGGGGGTTGCTCATGATCATATGTGGCCATTCATTGAGTAACTTCCTGGAACAGGCGGGCTATTCCACCCATGAGCAAAATGTAATTATGTATCAGGGCATCGCCCCCAGGGAGTCTGGGGATACTAGGATTGATATGGAAGGTGGATCCAGAGCTCCACCCAGAGCTGCACCCAGAGCTCCACCCAGAGCTGCACCAGGCTTCTGGGAAAGCCACTGTACCATACTGTAACCAGGCTTCTGGGAAAGCTACTGTACCATACTGTAACCAGGCTTCTGGGAAAGCTACTGTACCATACTGTAACCAGGCTTCTGGGAAAGCTACTGTACCATACTGTAGATCAGTGTCCTTTAGTCCTGGTCCTGGCGACCCTGAAGGGGGGAACTTTTTAGTTTATTGCCCCAGCACATTGCTGTTCATTATGGTATGTTCATTTTCACTAATACATTTAGTAATTTATCAGACACTCTTATCCAGAGTGACTTCAGTGCATTAAACTAAAGGCAGATAAACAACAACATCCTGTATCACAGTCATAGCAAGTCAACTGTTTCTGTTATCATTACTGAGAGGGTTGTTGCTGTTGGTGTCTGCTACTGGCTAATGTACTTCTGTATTTTAAAATACAAAATACATGCATTTTAATTAAATACACTTGAAAATACAAGTATTTTGTTGTTTATTTTTCAAACATTGATCTTTATGTTATTTTGTAATTTGTATTTTGACATTTTTTCCCTTCCCCTTGTTGTAATCAATGTAGTTTTCTCTTCACTTCAACCCAAAACATAAATGTGAGGACATTAAATCAATGTGGAAAAGGCTGATTGGATTTGCAAGTCAACTACATAAGAGCATTTCATCTAGTGGCCGACAATGAATGCAACAAGTAATCATTCTCTAATTCTTTAGAGGCTAATTCATTGAGTCTATATACCAACTCTATACACCAAATCTATATACCAGTCTATCAAGTCTATATACCAGTCTACCAAGTCTATATACCAAATCTATATACCAGTCTACCAGGTCTATATACCAAATCTATATACCAGTCTACCAGGTCTATATACCAAATCTTTATACCAGTCTACCAAGTCTATAAACCAAATATATGTACCAGTCTACCAAGTCTATATACCAGTCTACCAAGTCTATATACCAAATCTATATACCAGTCTACCAAGTCTATATACCAAATCTATATACCAGTCTACCAAGTCTATATACCAAATCTATATACCAGTCTACCATGTCTATATACCAAATATATTTACCAGTCTACCAAATCTATATACCAGTCTACCAAATCTATATACCAGTCTACCAAGTCTATATACCAACTCTATACACCAAATCTATATACCAGTCTACCAAGTCTATATACCAGTCTACCAAGTCTATATACCAAATCTATATACCAGTCTACCAGGTCTATATACCAAATCGTTATACCAGTCTACCAAGTCTATAAACCAAATCTATGTACCAGTCTACCAAGTCTATACACCAGACTACCAAGTCTATACACCAAATCTATATACCAGTCTACCAAGTCTATATACCACATCTATATACCGGTCTACCAAGTCTATATACCAGTCTACCAAGTCTATATACCAAATCTATATACCAGTCTACCAAGTCTATAAACCAAATCTATGTACCAGTCTACCAAGTCTATACACCAGTCTACCAAGTCTATATACCACATCTATATACCGGTCTACCAAGTCTATATACCAGTCTACCAAGTCTATATACCAAATCTATATACCAGTCTACCAAGTCTATACACCAAATCTATATACCAGTCTACCAAGTCTATATACCAAATCTATATACCAGTCTACCATGTCTATATACCAAATCTATTTACCAGTCTACCAAATCTATATACCAGTCTACCAAATCTATATACCAGTCTATCAAGTCTATATACCAGTCTACCAAGTCTATATACCAAATCTATATACCAGTCTACCAAGTCTATATACCAGTCTACCAAATCTATATACCAGTCTACCAAATCTATATACCAGTCTACCAAATCTATATTCCAGTCTACCTAATCTATATACCAGTCTACCAAATCTATATTCCAGTCTACCAAGTCTATATACCAGTCTACCAAGTCTATATACCAAATCTATATACCAGTCTACCAAGTCTATATACCAAATCTATATACCAGTCTACCAAGTCTTATATGCCAAATCTAGAATCAATCTGATTTATGGTTCATGAGTAAATGTTTAAAGTATGTTGTAGCATTAGCATGTGTGCTAACATGTGTCTATAGGTACAGTGCGGCCATATTTGAATGTAGCAACTATTTTTTTCTCAAAACTATTAAAGACTAAAAATCTGAAGTGAATCTGATGTATGGTTCATAAAGGAGAAGATGATTACAGATGGTTTTGAACATTAGTTGTAAATAATGATTTGTTAATAGTTGCCATGTTATTTTGGAGATATCAGTACAACATTATAGAGACAAAGTAGAATCTCAATTCAACGGCTCAGACACAAGAGTTATGTGGCAGGGTCTACAGTCAATCACGGATTACAAAAAGAAAACCAGCCCGGTCGCAGACCAGGATGTCTTGCTCCCAGGCAGACTAAATAACTTTTTTGCCCGCTTTGAGGACAATACAGTGCCACTGACACGGCCTGCAACAAAAACATGCGGACACTCCTTCACTGCAGCCGAGGTGAGTAAAACATTTAAAGGTGTCAACCCTCGCAAGCCTGCAGGCCCAGACGGCATCCCAAGCCGAGCCCTCAGAGCATGCGCAGACCAGCTGGCCGGTGTGTTTACGGACATATTCAATCAATCCCTATCCCAGTCTGCTGTTCCCACATGCTTCAAGAGGGCCACCATTGTTCCTGTTCCCAAGAAAGCTAAGGTAACTGAGCTAAACGACTACCGCCCCGTAGCACTCACTTCCGTCATCATGAAGTGCTTTGAGAGACTAGTCAAGGACCATATCACCTTCACCCTACCTGACACCCTAGACCCACTCCAATTTGCTTACCGCCCAAATAGGTCCACAGACGATGCAATCTCAACCACACTGCACACTGCCCTAACCCATCTGGACAAGAGGAATACCTATGTGAGAATGCTGTTCATCGACTACAGCTCATCATTTAACACCATAGTACCCTCCAAAGTCGTCATCAAGCTCGAGACCCTGGGTTTCGACCCCGCCCTGTGCAACTGGGTACTGGACTTCCTGACCGGCCACCCCCAGGTGGTGAGGGTAGGTAACAACATCTCCACCCCGCTGATCCTCAACACTGGGGCCCCACAAGGGTGCGTTCTGAGCCCTCTCCTGGACTCCCTGTTCACCCACGACTGCGTGGCCACGCGCGCCTCCAACTCAATCATCAAGTTTGCGGACGACACAACAGTGGTAGGCTTGATTACCAACAACGACGAGACAGCCTACAGGGAGGAGGTGAGGGCCCTGGGAGTGTGGTGTCAGGAAAATAACCTCACACTCAATGTCAACAAAACTAAGGAGATGATTGTGGACTTCAGGAAACAGCAGAGGGAACACTCCCCTATCCACATCGATGGAACAGTAGTGGAGAGGGTAGTACGTTTTAAGTTCCTCGGCGTACACATCACAGACAAACTGAATTGGTCCACCCACACAGACAGCATCGTGAAGAAGGCGCAGCAGCGCCTCTTCAACCTCAGGAGGCTGAAGAAATTTGGCTTGTCACCAAAAGCACTCACAAACTTCTACAGATGCACAATCGAGAGCATCCTGTCGGGCTGTATCACCGCCTGGTACGGCAACTGCCACGCCCACAACCGTAAGGCTCTCCAGAGGGTAGTGAGGTCCGCACAACGCATCACCGGGGGCAAACTACCTGCCCTCCAGGACACCTACACCACCCGATGTCACAGGAAGGCCATAAAGATCATCGAGGACAACAACCACCCTGCCTGTTCACCCCGCTATCATCCAGAAGGCGGCGAGGTCAGTACAGGTGCATCAAAGCTGGGACCGAGAGACTGAAAAGCAGCTTCTATCTCAAGGCCATCAGACTGTTAAACAGCCACCACTAACATTGAGTGGCTGCTGCCAACACACTGACTCAACTCCAGCCACTAAAATAATGGGAATTGATGCAAAATGTATCACAAGCCACTTTAAACAATGCTACCTAATATAATGTTTACATACCCTACATTATTCATCGCATATGTATACGTATATACTGTACTCTATATCATCTACTGCATCTTTATGTAATACATGTATCACTAGCCACTTTAACTATGCCACTTTGTTTACATACTCATCTCATATGTATAGTTAGTTATAGTTATAGTTTTGGAATTGTTAGTTAGATTACTCGTTGGTTATTACTGCATTGTCGGAACTAGAAGCACAAGCATTTCGCTACACTCGCATTAACATCTGCTAACCATGTGTATGTGACAAATAAAATTTGATTTGATTTGAACATTCAATGTAGTTCATCTTAGAGACGTCCATGATTGTGATGACAAGTTTCAAGTTGATAGGCCACTGTGGAGTGGATTTACAGGGATTTAAATGGACACATAAAATCTGCTTTGTGTTGAAGATGTGTGTGGTTTAACAGCGCTGCTTGGTGCTCCTTGTGTTTCTACATGATCCTCTCACTCCACCTTGTGGCCACAGATGGAACGGCCCTCCAGACTGACTGAAGAGGAGAAAGAGATGGAGAGTGATGGAGAAAAACAAAGAGAGGTATGAAGACGCCGACACACATCAGATCACGTTGATACAGCCTCCCTGTGCTATGTGTTGTAATCCAGGCAGTATTATGTGGTGTAATCCAGGCAGTATTATGTGGTGTAATCCAGGCAGTACTATGTGGTGTAATCCAGGCAGTACTATGTGGTGTAATCCAGGCAGTAATATGTGATGTAATCCAGGCAGTATTATGTGGTGTAATCCAGGCAATACTATGTGGTGTAATGCAGGCAGTGTTATGTGGTGTAATCCAGGCAGTACTATGTGGTGTAATCCAGGCAGTATTATGAGGTGTAATCCAGGCAGTATTATGTGGTGTAATCCAGGCAGTATTATGTAGTGTAATCCAGGCAGTATTATGTGGTGTAATCCAGGCAGTATTCTGTGGTGTAATCCAGGCAGTATTATGTGGTGTAATCCAGGCAGTATTATGTGGTGTAATCCAGGCAGTATTATGTGGTGTAATCCAGGCAGTTCTATGTGGTGAAATCCAGGCAGTGCTATGTGGTGTAATCCAGGCAGTATTATGTGGTGTAATCCAGGCAGTGCTATGTAGTGTAATCCAGGCAGTACTATATAGTGTAATCCAGGCAGTACTATGTGGTGTAATCCAGGCAGTTCTATGTGGTGTAATCCAGGCAGTACTATGTGGTGTAATCCAGGCAGTACTATGCGGTGCAATCCAGGCAGTACTATGTGGTGTAATCCAGGCAGTATTATGTGGTGTAATCCAGGCAGTATTATGTGGTGTAATCCAGGCAGTATTATGTGGTGTAATCCAGGCAGTATTATGTGGTGTAATCCAGGCAGTTCTATGTGGTGTAATCCAGGCAGTGCTATGTGGTGTAATCCAGGCAGTATTATGTGGTGTAATCCAGGCAGTGCTATGTAGTGTAATCCAGGCAGTACTATATAGTGTTATCCAGGCAGTATTATGTGGTGTAATCCAGGCAGTACTATGTAGTGTAATCCAGGCAGTACTATGCAGTGTAATCCAGGCAGTACTATGTGTTGTAATCCAGGCAGTATTATGTGGTGTAATCCAGGCAGTTGTATGTGGTGTAATCCAGGCAGTTCTATGTGGTGTAATCCAGGTAGTGCTATGTGGTGTAATCCAGGCAGTACTATGTGGTGTAATCCAGGCAGTACTATGCGGTGTAATCCAGGCAGTACTATGTGGTGTAATCCAGGCAGTATTATGTGGTGTAATCCAGGCAGTATTTTGTGGTGTAATCCAGGCAGTATTATATGGTGTCATCCAGGCAGTATTATGTGGTGTAATCCAGGCAGTATTATGTGGTGTAATCCAGGCAGTATTTTGTGGTGTAATCCAGACAGTATTTTGTGGTGTAATCCAGGCAGTATTATGTGGTGTAATCCAGGCAGTATTATATGGTGTAATCCAGGCAGTATTATATGGTGTAATCCAGGCAGTACTATGTGGTGTAATCCAGGCAGTATTTTGTGGTGTAATCCAGGCAGTATTATGTGGTGTAATCCAGGCAGTATTATATGGTGTAATCCAGGCAGTATTTTGTGGTGTAATCCAGGCAGTATTATGTGGTGTAATCCAGGCAGTATTATATGGTGTAATCCAAGCAGTATTATATGGTGTAATCCAGGCAGTATTATGTGGTGTAATCCAGGCAGTATTATGTGGGGTAATCCAGGCAGTATTATGTGGTGTGATCCAGGCAGTATTATATGTTTTGTGTGTTGTGTCATGTTTTTGGCTATTCCGGATTAAGTGATATGACATGCTATTCCATAAAATAATTTCTCCGTAATTAATATTACCTGATTGAGCTAATCATGTAAATGTAATTAACTAGAGAATCGGGGCACCACAAAATTATTTGTATAGAGCTGTTATCTTCCGAATAAACTCTTAAAGACCTAGTAATATTTTACATCAATAGCAGTCAATATTAATCGTCACCCTAATTCAGTCTCATCTGAAAGTTGTAAATTCTTGGTTATCTTCACGAACCCTGGCTAACAAGATGAATCAGCAATACAAAATTGGGTTTAATTATTTATTTACTAAATACCTAACTAATCACACAGAATTACACATACACATAATTAAATCATAACTTGATTACAAATGACGTCATAAAGGAAAACGTCCCTAGCGAGCGGAACAGATATGACAGCTGGTTACACAAAAGAAAAGGGGCTGGGCTTGAGTGAAGGAGCGGGAAGACTGAGGAACAAAGGGCGAAGCTGTGCTATCGTAAATACAGTACCTTATGCATTCTAAATTACCGCCCATTTGGAAAAGGAAAATGCGATAAATATTTACTCTGAGCTGCGCTTCGGTAGGTTGGTGGTAGATGGAAGGCTGTGTTGCCAAACCGAGTCCTCTGTCCTTTGAAGAATGTCTCTGGTGGTCAATTAGATACGTTGTAGTAACGTCATTGTGTGATAGACGGGATACTCTGTCTGTTCCTTCCTAACCCTCATTTGCAGCTGCTGTTGGTAACTCAACGGCTAGGAGGTATCACTTCTGTAGTGAATAAGAGTTCAAAGTTCATACCATTCGCAACCAAAGCTCACGCTGATGTTGGCTTCGTTCTTTAGTTATTATCTGAACCATTCTGACATCGGACCATTGTCCTACATCCTCGGAACAGGAGGTTATATTGTCGTCATGGGCTTATATAGGAAGGGAGAGGACGGCGTGTTTGAAAAGTTTTATAGCCCATGTCCCTTCACAGGGGCGGGCTAAAATCACATTTCATCCCATCACAAATAATTTCATATTCAAACATTTAAATTGAACAACAATTCCATGTGAATCCGATAACTCTGATGTGTAGACTTTCCACTGTAGAGTTTGTCATCTTATCATTTATGAGAATGTCTCAGATGACAACCGAACTGACATCATATTCATTAAGTACCACCGCATATGTTCAATTGGACGGATTACCAGAATATAGTTTATTTCCCCCCACCTTCTGATGTTCCCAGAATCTCTATGTTAACCAAGGGGTTTGGTAATGTAACATCAGTAGGGTAGAGAGAGGAAAAAGGGGGGAAGAGGTATTTATGACTGTCATAAACCTACCCCCAGGCCAACGTCATGACAGCTGCATGTTGTTTTGTGTGTGTGTTGCGTTTTGCTTTTTGTGTGTGTGTGTGTGTGTGTGTGTTGCGTTTTGTGTGTGTGTTGCGTTTTGTGTGTGTTGCATGTTGTATATGCGCACATGTGTGTTGCTGATAAGTTGCTTCCTGGCTGAGCACCTCATTCATTCATCCCTCCATCCTCTCCTCCTCTTCTCCTCGTGCATCCGTCACATGATACTGCCTCATCACAAGGCCATGAGTGGTCAGCAGCGTCCAATGATGTCATATCCTGTCCCAGTAGTTCAAAGTTAAAAAAGCTTAATGTCCAACGAAGGGTTACACAAAGGAAGTGTCCAAAATGGCACCCTATTCCCTATTTAGTGCACTACTTTTAACCAGGGCCTTGGCACCCTATTCCTTATTTAGTGCACTACTTTTAACCAGAGCCTTGGCACCCTATTCCCTATTTAGTGCACTACTTTTGACCAGGGCCTTGGCACCCTATTCCTTATTTAGTGCACTACTTTTGACCAGAGCCTATGGCACCCTATTCCCTACACAGCGCACTACTTTCGACCAGGGCCCATAATTCGGCTGCCTTTTGGGATGCAAACAGACAGCCTCAAACATCATCCGATCCCCACATCAGCCCTACGTCATTCTCATCCCTCTTCTGTCTTCACGCTTCGCTCCTCATATCCTTTCACAACGTTTGTTTTGAAAATGAAAGGAGTTGAAAAGGGGTTTTATTTCTGTAGCTCTTTGTCTTTAGTAGAGTATTTACTGCCTTAGTGCCTCTGGCCGTTTGATCTGGCCCCTCCAGCCCTGGGGGTGGGGAGGGGGTGACGTGGCTGGGTTTACCCGATTCAGGAGCCTCCTGGCTGGGGAGGGCTCAGACCAGGCCAGCCTCCCTACACATCAGGTAGAACTGACCTCTCTCTGAGATGAGGTTGGAGGGAGAGTCCATCTCTGTGATCAGACCTCGGTCCATCACTATCACCCTGCAGAGAGGGAGAGGGGTGGGGGGAGAGAGAGGTTGAGGTAGAGAGAGAAGTAGAGGGAAAGAGAGGGAGGAAGGGAGAAAGCGGGAGAGAGAGAGGTTGAGGTAGAGAGAGAAGTAGAGGGAGGAAGGGAGTGAGAGGGAGTGAGGGAAAGAGAGGTAGAGAGAAAGGTTGAGGTAGAGAGAGAGAAGTAGAGGGAAAGAGAGGGAGGAAGGGAGAGAGAGAGAGAGAGGTTGAGGTAGAGAGAGAAGTAGAGGGAAAGAGAGGGAGGAAGGGAGAGAGAGAGAGAGGTTGAGGTAGAGAGAGAAGTAGAGGAAGGAAGGGAGAGAGAGGGAGAGAGAGAGTGAGGGAAAGATAGAGAGAGAGAGAGAGAGGGGAGGGAGGGAGAGAGGGAGAGGGAAAAAGAGAGAGAGGGAGAGGGAGACAAAAGTAGAGAGAGAGACCATTCAATCTGATGTGTGTGAGAGCTATGATCCCTTATTGTCACTTGTTAAATCCACTTCAATCAGTGTAGATGAAGGGGAGGGTTAAAATATATATATTTTTTGCCTTGAGACAGCTGAGACATGGATTGTGTTTATGTGTGCCATTCAGAGGGTGAATGGGCAAGACAAAATATTTAAGTGACTTTGAACGGGGTATGATAGTAGGTGCCAGGCGCACCAGTTTGTGTCAAGAACTGCATCGCTGCTGGGTTTTTCACGCTCAACAGTTTCCTGTGTGTATCAAGAATGGTCCACCACCCAAAGGACATCCAGCCAACTGGACACAACTGTGGGAGACATTGAAGTCAACATGGGCCAGCATCCCTGTGGAACGCTTTCAACACCTTGTAGAGTCAACATGGGCCAGCATCCCTGTGGAACGCTTTCAACACCTTGTAGAGTCAACATGGGTCAGCATCCCTGTGGAACGCTTTCAACACCTTGTGTCCACGCCCTGACGAATTGAGGCTGTTCTGATGGCAAACGGGGGTGCACCTCAAAATTAGGAAGTTGTTCCTAATGTTTTATACAATAGAAGTGTGTATAAATTACCTGGTGTAGTCCATGATAGTATTGAGTCAGTCTATATATTACCTGGTGTAGTCCATGATAGTATTGAGTCAGTCTATATATTACCTGGTGTAGTCCATGATAGTATTGAGTCAGTCTATATATTACCTGGTGTAGTCCATGATAGTATTGAGTCAGTCTATACAGTATATTACCTGGTGTAGTCCATGATAGTATTGAGTCAGTCTATATATTACCTGGTGTAGTCCATGATAGTATTGAGTCAGTCTATACAGTATATTACCTGGTGTATTCCATGATAGTATTGAGTCAGTCTATATATTACCTGGTGTAGTCCATGATAGTATTGAGTCAGTCTATACAGTATATTACCTGGTGTAGTCCATGATAGTATTGAGTCTGTCTATATATTACCTGGTGTAGTCCATGATAGTATTGAGTCAGTCTATACAGTATATTACCTGGTGTAGTCCATGATAGTATTGAGTCAGTCTATATATTACCTGGTGTAGTCCGTGATAGTATTGAGTCAGTCTATATATTACCTGGTGTAGTCCATGATAGTATTGAGTCAGTCTATATATTACCTGGTGTAGTCCGTGATAGTATTGAGTCAGTCTATATATTACCTGGTGTAGTCCATGATAGTATTGAGTCAGTCTATATATTACCTGGTGTAGTCCATGATAGTATTGAGTCAGTCTATATATTACCTGGTGTAGTCCATCATAGTATTGAGTCAGTCTATATATTACCTGGTGTAGTCCATGATAGTATTGAGTCAGTCTGTATATTACCTGGTGTAGTCCATGATAGTATTGAGTCAGTCTATATATTACCTGGTGTAGTCCATGATAGTATTGAGTCAGTCTTAATATTACCTGGTGTAGTCCATGATAGTATTGAGTCAGTCTATATATTACCTGGTGTAGTCCATGATAGTATTGAGTCAGTCTATATATTACCTGGTGTAGTCCATAATAGTATTGAGTCAGTCTATATATTACCTGGTGTAGTCCATGATAGTATTGAGTCAGTCTATATATTACCTGGTGTAGTCCATGATAGTATTGAGTCAGTCTATATATTACCTGGTGTAGTCCATGATAGTATTGAGTCAGTCTATATATTACCTGGTGTAGTCCATCATAGTATTGAGTCAGTCTATATATTACCTGGTGTAGTCCATGATAGTATTGAGTCAGTCTATATATTACCTGGTGTAGTCCGTGATAGTATTGAGTCAGTCTATATATTACCTGGTGTAGTCCATGATAGTATTGAGTCAGTCTATATATTACCTGGTGTAGTCCATGATAGTATTGAGTCAGTCTATATATAACCTGGTGTAGTCCATGATAGTATTGAGTCAGTCTATATATTACCTGGTGTAGTCCGTGATAGTATTGAGTCAGTCTATACAGTATATTACCTGGTGTAGTCCATGATAGTATTGAGTCAGTCTATATATTACCTGGTGTAGTCCATGATAGTATTGAGTCAGTCTATATATTACCTGGTGTAGTCCATCATAGTATTGAGTCAGTCTATATATTACCTGGTGTAGTCCATGATAGTATTGAGTCAGTCTATATATTACCTGGTGAAGTCCATCATAGTATTGAGTCAGTCTATATATTACCTGGTGTAGTGCATGATAGTATTGAGTCAGTCTATATATAACCTGGTGTAGTCCATGATAGTATTGAGTCAGTCTATATATTACCTGGTGTAGTCCATGATAGTATTGAGTCAGTCTATATATTACCTGGTGTAGTCCATCATAGTATTGAGTCAGTCTATATATTACCTGGTGTAGTCCATGATAGTATTGAGTCAGTCTATATATTACCTGGTGTAGTCCGTGATAGTATTGAGTCAGTCTATATATTACCTGGTGTAGTCCATGATAGTATTGAGTCAGTCTATATATTACCTGGTGTAGTCCATGATAGTATTGAGTCAGTCTATATATAACCTGGTGTAGTCCGTGATAGTATTGAGTCAGTCTATACAGTATATTACCTGGTGTATTCCATGATAGTATTGAGTCAGTCTATATATTACCTGGTGTAGTCCATGATAGTATTGAGTCAGTCTATATATTACCTGGTGTAGTCCATGATAGTATTGAGTCTGTGTGCGATGGTCAGGACAGTGCAGTCATCAAACTGGGTTCTGATGGTGGACTGGATCAGGTTGTCTGTCTCCAGGTCCACAGCAGCCGTGGCCTCATCCAGAACCAAGATCTTCGTCTTCCTCAGGAGGGCTCGGGCCAGACACACCAGCTGGCGCTGACCCAGACTGCATAGGGATTATGTTAATGAGAGAGAGAGAGAGAGAGAGAGAGGGGAGAGAGAGGGGAGAGAGAGAATGTTAATGAGGGAGAGAGAGAGAAGGGAGAGAGAGGGGAGAGAGAGATAATGTTAATGTGTGAGAGAGAGAGAGAGATGGAAGGAGTTACAAAGAGAGGAGAGAGGGAAAAGAATGAAGGAGGGAAGATGGAGAGGAGACAGTTAAAACGAGAAGGAGAGAGGGATGAGAGAGAGAGGACCAGATGACATCACAAGGAGGAATCAGGGGGGGGGGGGGGGGGGGGGGGGGGGGTGAGGAGAAAGAGAGTAACAGACATAGGAAAGCTACATAGAGGGATACAGAGTCTTGTGTACCTGAGGTTCTCTCCTCCCTCTGAACACTCGTGGTTGAGTTTGTCCGGCAGGCCCGACACAAAGCTCTTGAGATGGGAGAGCTCCAGGGCTCTCCACACCTCCTCATCAGAGTAGCCATCGAAGGGGTCCAGATTCATCCTCAGAGACCCAGAGAACAACACTGGGTCCTGGAGGGGGAGGGAGGGAGGAGGGGGGAGGGAGAGAGAACATTGCCATGCCAACCATAATTACCTCCATGTTAGAGGACATCTCAGAGGCAGAAAGTGTTTTTTACCTGTGGTGTGTGTGTGTGTTTATTATATGTGTGTGTGTGTTACTTGTGGTGTGTGTGTGTGTGTTTATTATATGTGTGTGTGTGTTACCTGTGGTGTGTGTGTGTGTTTATTATATGTGTGTGTGTGTTACCTGTGGTGTGTGTGTGTGTTTATTATGTGTGTGTGTGTGTGTTACCTGTGGTGTGTGTGTGTGTGTTTATTATATGTGTGTGTGTGTTACCTGTGGTGTGTGTGTATGTTTATTATATGTGTGTGTGTGTTACCTGTGGTGTGTGTGTGTGTTTATTATATGTGTGTGTGTGTGTTACCTGTGGTGTGTGTGTGTGTTTATTATATGTGTGTGTGTGTTACCTGTGGTGTGTGTGTGTGTTTATTATATGTGTGTGTGTGTTACCTGTGGTTTGTGTTTATTATATGTGTGTGTGTGTTACCTGTGCTGTGTGTGTGTGTTTATTACATGTGTGTGTGTGTTTATTATATGTGTGTGTGTGTTACCTGTGGTGTGTGTGTGTGTTTATTATATGTGTGTGTGTGTGTGTGTGTTTATTATATGTGTGTGTGTGTTACCTGTGGTATGATGGTGATCCTGGAGCGTAGCTCGTGCAGTCCGATCTGAGCGATGTTTATCCCGTCTATATAGATATCTCCCTTCGCTGCTTCCAGAATCCGGAATATTCCCAATGCCAGGGACGACTTCCCTGCTCCAGTCCTGCCCACTATCCCAACCTGGAGAGAGGAGGGAGAGGGAGAGGCAGAGAGAGGAGGGAGAGGGGGAGGGGGAGGGAGAGAAGGAGAGAGGAGGAGAGAGTGGGAGAGGAGGATAGAGGAGGAGAGAGTGGGAGAGGAGGATAGAGGAGGAGAGAGTGGGAGGGAGGGGAGGAGAGAGCGGGAGAGGAGGATAGAGGAGAAGAGAGTGGGAGGGAGGGGAGGAGAGAGTGGGAGGGAGGGGAGGAGAGAGTGGGAGAGGAGGATAGAGGAGGAGAGAGTGGGAGAGAGGGGAGGAGAGAGTGGGAGAGGAGGATAGAGGAGGAGAGAGGGGAGGAGAGAGTGGGAGGATGAGAGAGGGGAGGAGAGAGTGGGAGAGGAGGATAGAGGAGGAGAGAGTGGGAGAGAGGGGAAGAGAGAGTGGGAGAGGAGGATAGAGGAGGAGAGAGGGGAGGAGAGAGTGGGAGGAGGAGAGAGGGGAGGAGAGAGTGGGAGAGGAGGATAGAGGAGGAGAGAGGGGAGGAGAGAGTGGGAGAGGAGGATAGAGGAGGATAGAGGAGGAGAGAGGGGAGGAGAGAGTGGGAGAGGAGGATAGAGGAGGATAGAGGAGGAGAGAGGGGAGGAGAGAGTGGGAGAGGAGGATAGATGAGGAGAGAGTGGGAGGGAGGATAGAGGAGGAGAAAGTGGGAGGGAGGGGAGGAGAGAGAGTTTAGAAAGAATGAAACCTAACATTATCTCACTATAACACCATAAAACAGAGGATGCTTCCCAAAGGACCTGGTCTAAAGTAGTGCACTATGTAGGGAATAGGGTCTAAAGTAGTGCACTATGTAGGGAATAGAGTGCCAGGTCCTGGTCTAAAGGAGTGAACTATGTAGGGAATAGGGTGCCAAGGACCTGGTCTAAAGTAGTGCACTATGTAGTGAATAGAGTGCCAAGGACCTGGTCTAAAGTAGTGCACTATTTAGGGAATAGGGTGCCAGGGCCTGGTCTAAAGTAGTGCACTACGTAGGGAATAGGGTGCTCTGGTAAACCAGTATCTCTATCTCCTACCTTATCTCTCTCCTGTCCAGTCCTATACCCATATCATCCTAACAACCTCATTACTCCATTATCTCCCTATAACACAGTATCTCTATCTACCTTATCTCTCTCCTGTCCAGTCCTATACCCATATCATCCTAACAACCTCATTACTCCATTATCTCCCTATAACACAGTATCTCTATCTCCTACCTTATCTCTCTCCTGTCCAGTCCTATACCCATATCATCCTAACAACCTCATTACTCCATTATCTCCCTATAACACAGTATCTCTATCTCCTACCTTATCTCTCTCCTGTCCAGTCCTATACCCATATCATCCTAACAACCTCATTACTCCATTATCTCCCTATAATACAGTATGTCTACCCCCGACCTTCTCTTTCTCCTGAATGCTGAGGGAAATTCCTTTCAGGGCCCAGTCCAGTCCTTTACGGTACTGCAGTCCGAATTCCTCCAGTTCTATGGTACCGTGGGTGGGCCAGGCCAGCGGGAGCATGCTGCCTTCTATGGTCCATGGAGCCTGGGTAGGGGATGAGGGAGAGGAAGGGGACAGGTGATGGCATCCATAGAATTACATATTAGAACACATTCATTTAATGGCATCTCTGTGATGGCATCCATAGAATTACATATTAGAACACTGGATCTTTGTGATGGCATCCATAGAATTACATATTAGAACACTGGATCTCTGTGATGGCATCCATAGAATTACATATTAGAACACTGGATCTCTGTGATGGCATCCATAGAATTACATATTAGAACACTGGATCTCTGAGATGGTATCCATAGAATTACATATTAGAACACTGGATCTCTGAGATGGTATCCATAGAATTACATATTAGAACACGGGATCTCTGTGATGTCATCTCCCATCAAGACCTCAGCAACAAGGCAACAGAAGGTGCTGTTATTAATTTAAAGACATTAACCACATCAGAAACACAGTTAATGAGAGCACAGAACAGTGAGATTATGGCTAGAAATAAAAACACATTTTCATTCATTAAAACTCTGTTTAAACTACAACTGTCCCATTGATATAAATAATCTTTCATTCTTTAGAAGATCACATTTTCAAGTGGCACCTGACCAGTGAACTAGATCCTCTCTATGAGGGTAGGATAGTATAGTTTAGACCTGACTAGTGAACTAGAACCTCTCTATGAGGGGTAGGATAGTATAGTTTAGACCTGACTAGTGAACTAGATCCTCTCTATGAGGGGTAGGATAGTATAGTTTAGACCTGACTAGTGAACTAGATCCTCTCTATGAGGGGTAGGATAGTATAGTTTACACCTGACCAGTGAACTAGATCCTCTCTATGAGGGGTAGGATAGTATAGATTACACCTGACCAGTAAACTAGATCCTCTCTATGAGGGGTAGGATAGTATAGTTTACACCTGACCAGTAAACTAGATCCTCTCTATGAGGGTAGGATAGTATAGTTTACACCTGACTAGTAAACTAGATCCTCTCTATGAGGGTAGGATAGTATAGTTTACACCTGACCAGTGAACTAGATCCTCTCTTTGAGGGGTAGGATAGTATAGTTTACACCTGACCAGTAAACTAGATCCTCTCTATGAGGGTAGGATAGTATAGTTTACACCTGACCAGTGAACTAGATCCTCTCTATGAGGGTAGGATAGTATAGTTTACACCTGACCAGTGAACTAGATCCTCTCTATGAGTGTAGGATAGTAATAGTTTACACCTGACCAGTAAACTAGATCCTCTCTATGAGGGGTAGGATAGTATAGTTTACACCTGACCAGTGAACTAGATTATCTTTATGAGGGTAGGATAGTATAGTTTACACCTGACCAGTGAACTAGATCCTCTCTATGAGGGTAGGATAGTATAGTTTACACCTGACCAGTGAACTAGATCCTCTCTATGAGGGTAGGATAGTAATAGTTTACACCTGACCAGTAAACTAGATCCTCTCTATGAGGGGTAGGATAGTATAGTTTACACCTGACTAGTAAACTAGATCCTCTCTTTGAGGGTAGGATAGTATAGTTTACATCTGACCAGTAAAGTATCTAATCTCTATGAGGGTAGGATAGTATAGTTTACATCTGACCAGTAAACTAGATCCTCTCTTTGAGGGTAGGATAGTATAGTTTACACCTGACCAGTGAACTAGATCCTCTCTTTGAGGGGTAGGATAGTATAGTTTACACCTGACCAGTAAACTAGATCCTCTCTATGAGGGTAGGATAGTATAGTTTACACCTGACCAGTGAACTAGATCCTCTCTATGAGGGTAGGATAGTATAGTTTACACCTGACCAGTGAACTAGATCCTCTCTATGAGGGTAGGAAAGTAATAGTTTACACCTGACCAGTAAACTAGATCCTCTCTATGAGGGGTAGGATAGTATAGTTTACACCTGACCAGTGAACTAGATTCTCTCTATGAGGGTAGGATAGTATAGTTTACACCTGACCAGTAAACTAGATCCTCTCTTTGAGGGTAGGATAGTATAGTTTACACCTGACCAGTGAACTAGATCCTCTCTATGAGGGGTAGGATAGTATAGTTTACACCTGACTAGTAAACTAGATCCTCTCTATGAGGGGTAGGATAGTATAGTTTACACCTGACTAGTAAACTAGATCCTCTCTATGAGGGTAGGATAGTATAGTTTACACCTGACCAGTAAACTAGATCCTCTCTATGAGGGTAGGATAGTATAGTTTACACCTGACCAGTGAACTAGATCCTCTCTATGAAGGGTAGGATAGTATAGTTTACACCTGACTAGTAAACTAGATCCTCTCTTTGAGGGTAGGATAGTATAGTTTACACCTGACCAGTAAACTAGATCCTCTCTATGAGGGGTAGGATAGTATAGTTTACATCTGACCAGTAAACTAGATCCTCTCTATGAGGGGTAGGATAGTATAGTTTACACATCACTAGTAAACTAGATCCTCTCTATGAGGGGTAGGATAGTATAGTTTACACCTGACCAGTGAACTAGATCATCTCTATGAGGGGTAGGATAGTATAGTTTACACCTGACTAGTAAACTAGATCCTCTCTTTGAGGGGTAGGATAGTATAGTTTACACCTGACCAGTAAACTAGATCCTCTCTATGAGGGTAGGATAGTATAGTTTACACCTGACCAGTGAACTAGATCCTCTCTATGAGGGTAGGATAGTATAGTTTACACCTGACCAGTAAAGTATCTAATCTCTATGAGGGTAGGATAGTATAGTTTACATCTGACCAGTAAACTAGATCCTCTCTTTGAGGGTAGGATAGTATAGTTTACACCTGACCAGTAAACTAGATCCTCTCTTGAGGGTAGGATAGTATAGCTTACACCTGACCAGTGAACTAGATCCTCTCTTGAGGGTAGGATAGTATAGTTTACACCTGACCAGTGAACTAGATCCTCTCTATGAGGGTAGACTAGTATAGTTTACACCTGACCAGTAAAGTATCTAATCTCTATGAGGGTAGGATAGTATAGTTTACACCTGACCAGTAAACTAGATCCTCTCTTTGAGGGGTAGGATAGTATAGCTTACACCTGACCAGTAAACTCGATCCTCTCTATGAGGGTAGGATAGTATAGTTTACACCTGACCAGTAAAGTATCTCCTCTTTTTGAGGGGTAGGATAGTATAGTTTACACCTGACCAGTAAAGTATCTAATCTCTATGAGGGGTAGGATAGTATAGTTTACACCTGACCAGTAAACTAGATCCTCTCTTTGAGGGCTAGGATAGTATAGTTTAACCTGACCAGTAAACTAGATCCTCTCTTTGAGGGTAGGATAGTATAGTTTACACCTGACCAGTAAAGTATCTAATCTCTATGAGGGTAGGATAGTATAGTTTACACCTGACCAGTAAACTAGATCCTCTCTATGAGGGTAGGATAGTATAGTTTACACCTGACCAGTAAAGTATCTAATCTATATGAGGGTAGGATAGTATAGTTTACATCTGACCAGGTAAATTAGATCCTCTCTTTGAGGGGTAGGATAGTATAGTTTACACCTGACCAGTAAACTAGATCCTCTCTGTGAGGGTAGGATAGTATAGTTTACACCTGACCAGTAAACTAGATCCTCTCTATGAGGGTAGGATAGTATAGTTTACACCTGACCAGTAAAGTATCTAATCTCTATGAGGGTAGGATAGTATAGTTTACACCTGACCAGTAAACTAGATCCTCTCTATGAGGGTAGGATAGTATAGTTTACATCTGACCAGGTAAACTAGATCCTCTCTATGAGGGTAGGATAGTATAGTTTACACCTGACCAGTAAACTAGATCCTCTCTTTGAGGGGTAGGATAGTATAGTTTACACCTGACTAGTAAACTAGATCCTCTCTATGAGGGTAGGATAATATAGTTTACACCTGACCAGTAAACTAGATCCTCTCTATGAGGGTAGGATAGTATAGTTTACACCTGACCAGTAAAGTATCTAATCTCTATGAGGGTAGGATAGTATAGTTTACACCTGACCAGTAAAGTATCTAATCTCTATGAGGGTAGGATAGTATAGTTTACACCTGACCAGTAAACTAGATCCTCTCTATGAGGGTAGGATGGTATAGTTTACACCTGACCAGTAAAGTATCTAATCTCTATGAGGGTAGGATAGTATAGTTTACACCTGACCAGTAAACTAGATCCTCTCTATGAGGGTAGGATAGTATAGTTTACACCTGACCAGTAAACTAGATCCTCTCTTTGAGGGGTAGGATAGTATAGTTTACACCTGACCAGTAAAGTATCTAATCTCTATGAGGGGTAGGATAGTATAGTTTACACCTGACCAGTAAACTAGATCCTCTCTATGAGGGGTAGGATAGTATAGTTTACACCTGACCAGTAAACTAGATCCTCTCTTTGAGGGTAGGATAGTATAGTTTACACCTGACTAGTAAAGTATCTAATCTCTATGAGGGTAGGATAGTATAGTTTACACCTGACCAGTAAACTAGATCCTCTCTATGAGGGTAGACTAGTTTAGTTTACACCTGACCAGTAAAGTATCTCCTCTCTATGAGGGTAGACTAGTATAGTTTACATCTGACTAGTAGACTAGATCCTCTCATTGAGGGGTAGACTAGTATAGTTTACACCTGACCAGTAAACTAGATCCTCTCTATGAGGGGTAGGATAGTATAGTTTACACCTGACCAGTAAACTAGATCCTCTCTTTGAGGGGTAGGATAGTATAGTTTACACCTGACCAGTAAACTAGATTCTCTCTATGAGGGGTAGGATAGTATAGTTTACACCTGACCAGTGAACTAGATCCTCTCTATGAGGGTAGGATAGTATAGTTTACACCTGACCAGTAAAGTATCTCCTCTCTATGAGGGGTAGGATAGTATAGTTTACACCTGACCAGTAAAGTATCTCCTCTCTTTGAGGGGTAGGATAGTATAGTTTACACCTGACCAGTAAAGTATCTCCTCTCTTTGAGGGTAGGATAGTATAGTTTACACCTGACCAGTAAAGTATCTCCTCTCTATGAGGGTAGGATAGTATAGTTTACACCTGACCAGTGAACTAGATCCTCTCTGTGAGGGTAGGATAGTATAGTTTACACCTGACCAGTGAACTAGATCCTCTCTTTGAGGGGTAGGATAGTATAGTTTACACCTGACCAGTGAACTAGATCCTCTCTTTGAGGGTAGGATAGTATAGTTTACACCTGACCAGTAAAGTATCTCCTCTCTTTGAGGGTAGGATAGTATAGTTTACACCTGACCAGTAAAGTATCTCCTCTCTATGAGGGTAGGATAGTATAGTTTACACCTGACCAGTGAACTAGATCCTCTCTGTGAGGGTAGGATAGTATAGTTTACACCTGACCAGTGAACTAGATCCTCTCTTTGAGGGGTAGGATAGTATAGTTTACACCTGACCAGTGAACTAGATCCTCTCTTTGAGGGTAGGATAGTATAGTTTACACCTGACCAGTAAAGTATCTCCTCTCTTTGAGGGTAGGATAGTATAGTTTATACCTGACCAGTGAACTAGATTGTCTCTTTGAGGGTAGGATAGTATAGTTTTACAGCCACTCACCTCCTTTGGTGTGTCAGCGTACTCCTTAACTCTCTCCACGGACACAATGTTGTTCTCTACATCAGTCCAGGACCTCACGATCCAGCTCAGAATACCTGTCACCTACACATCACATCACAGGTTACTGCTGTGTGTGTGTGTGTGTGTGTGTGTGTGTGCGTGCGTACCTGTAGTGAGTGTGACACAGCCAGTCCTACTATACCAGGGCTCAGTGTGTCTCTGCCCATCACAGCTAAGGTGGCTGCTGCCAGTACCAACAGATTCCCCAGGAACTCTAGGTTCACCGCCAGCCACCTGGACACACACACACACACAAACAAACACGCAACAGAAGACAGAGCGATCAGATAGGAACATGTTCCAGGAACTCTAGGTTCACCTGCAGACTGCGCAGGTCAGAGGTCAGGGGTTAAGATGACACAGGGGTCATAGCTTTATGTATCAAACGTATCAGAGTAGTATCTAGGATCAGTTCTTTTCCGTTTGGATCACAATGAACAAGATTCCATGGACAGGAAGGGAACTGATCCCTACTCTCATAGAAAACAGGATACCATGGACAGGAAGGGAACTGATCCCTACTCTCATAGAAAACAGGATTCCATGGACAGGAAGGGAACTGATCCCTACCCTCATAGAAAACAGGATTCCATGGACAGGAAGGGAACTGATCCCTACTCTCATAGAAAACAGGATTCCATGGACAGGAAGGGAACTGATCCCTACTCTCATAGAAAACAGGATTCTAAAAGGGTTATTTGTCTGTCCCCATAGAGGAACGTATTTTGGGTTCCAGGTAGAACTCCTTTAGGTTCCAGTTAGAAACATCTGTAAAAAGGGTTCTACATGGAACCCAAAAGGGTTATACCTGCAACCTTAAAGGGTTATTCAGAGGGTTCTTCAGAGGGTTCTCCTATGGGGACAGCCAGAGAACCCTTGAAGGTTCTAGATTAGCCTACCTACTCTGAGATGCTTGGTACATACCACACCAGATTACAGTGACTACTGCAGTTAGTTAGATAATACACCACACCAGATTACAGTACTGTAGTTAGTTAGATAATACACCACACCAGATTACAGTGACTACTGCAGTTAGTTAGATAATACACCACACCAGATTACAGTGACTACTGTAGTTAGTTAGATAATACACCACACCAGATTACAGTGACTACTGTAGTTAGTTAGATAATACACCACACCAGATCACAGTGACTACTGTAGTTAGTTAGATAATACACCACACCAGATTACAGTACTGCAGATAGTTAGATAATACACCACACCAGATTACAGTGATTACTGTAGTTAATTAGATAATACACCACACCAGATTACAGTGACTACTGTAGTTAGTTAGATAATACACCACACCAGATTACAGTACTGCAGTTAGTTAGATAATACACCACACCAGATTACAGTGACTACTGCAGTTAGTTAGATAATACACCACACCAGATTACAGTGACTACTGTAGTTAGTTAGATAATACACCACACCAGATTACAGTGACTACTGTAGTTAGTTAGATAATACACCACACCAGATCACAGTGACTACTGTAGTTAGTTAGATAATACACCACACCAGATCACAGTGACTACTGCAGTTAGTTAGATAATACACCACACCAGATCACAGTGACTACTGTAGTTAGTTAGATAATACACCACACCAGATTACAGTACTGCAGATAGTTAGATAATACACCACACCAGATTACAGTGATTACTGTAGTTAGTTAGATAATACACCACACCAGATTACAGTGACTACTGTAGTTATTTAGATAATACACCACACCAGATTACAGTACTGCAGTTAGTTAGATAATACACCACACCAGATTACAGTGACTACTGCAGTTAGTTAGATAATACACCACACCAGATTACAGTACTGTAGTTAGTTAGATAATACACCACACCAGATTACAGTGACTACTGTAGTTAGCTAGATAATACACCACACCAGATTACAGTACTGTAGTTAGTTAGATAATACACCACACCAGATCACAGTGACTACTGTAGTTAGCTAGATAATACACCACACCAGATTACAGTACTGTAGTTAGTTAGATAATACACCACACCAGATCACAGTGACTACTGTAGTTAGCTAGATAATACACCACACCAGATTACAGTACTGTAGTTAGCTAGATAATACACCACACCAGATTACAGTACTGTAGTTAGTTAGATAATACACCACACCAGATCACAGTGACTACTGTAGTTAGCTAGATAATACACCACACCAGATTACAGTACTGTAGTTAGTTAGATAATACACCACACCAGATTACAGTGACTACTGTAGTTAGTTAGATAATACACCACACCAGATCACAGTGACTACTGTAGTTAGTTAGATAATACACCACACCAGATTACAGTGACTACTGTAGTTAGTTAGATAATACACCACACCAGATTACAGTGACTACTGTAGTTAGTTAGATAATACACCACACCAGATTACAGTGACTACTGTAGTTAGTTAGATAATACACCACACCAGATTACAGTGACTACTGTAGTTAGTTAGATAATACACCACACCAGATTACAGTGACTACTGTAGTTAGTTAGATAATACACCACACCAGATTACAGTGACTACTGTAGTTAGTTAGATAATACACCACACCAGATTACAGTACTACAGATAATGATATAATACATACCACACCAGATTATAGTGATTACTGCAGATAGTTAGATAATACACCACACCAGATTACAGTACTACAGATAATGATATAATACATACCACACCAGATTACAGTGACTACTGTAGTTAGTTAGATAATACACCACACCAGATTACAGTGACTACTGTAGTTAGTTAGATAATACACCACACCAGATTACAGTGACTACTGCAGTTAGTTAGATAATACACCACACCAGATTACAGTGACTACTGTAGTTAGTTAGATAATACACCACACCAGATTACAGTGACTACTGTAGTTAGTTAGATAATACACCACACCAGATTACAGTACTGTAGTTAGTTAGATAATACACCACACCAGATTACAGTACTACAGATAATGATATAATACATACCACACCATATTATAGTGATTACTGTAGTTAGTTAGATAATACACCACACCAGATTACAGTACTACAGATAATGATATAATACATACCACACCATATTATAGTGATTACTGTAGTTAGTTAGATAATACACCACACCAGATTACAGTACTACAGATAATGATATAATAAATACCACACCAGATTATAGTGATTACTGCAGATAGTTAGATAATACACCACACCAGATTACAGTGACTACTGTAGTTAGTTAGATAATACACCACACCAGATTACAGTGACTACTGCAGTTAGTTAGATAATACACCACACCAGATTACAGTGACTACTGTAGTTAGTTAGATAATACACCACACCAGATTACAGTGACTACTGTAGTTAGTTAGATAATACATCACACCAGATTATAGTGACTACTGTAGTTAGTTAGATAATACACCACACCAGATTACAGTGACTACTGTAGTTAGTTAGATAATACACCACACCAGATTACAGTGACTACTGTAGTTAGTTAGACAATACACCACACCAGATTACAGTGACTACTGTAGTTAGTTAGATAATACACCACACCAGATTACAGTGACTACTGTAGTTAGTTAGATAATACACCACACCAGATTACAGTGACTACTGTAGTTAGTTAGATAATACACCACACCAGATTACAGTGACTACTGTAGTTAGTTAGATAATACACCACACCAGATTACAGTGACTACTGTAGTTAGTTAGATAATACACCACACCAGATTACAGTGACTACTGTAGTTAGTTAGATAATACATACCACACCAGATTACAGTGACTACTGTAGTTAGTTAGATAATACACCACACCAGATTACAGTGACTACTGTAGTTAGTTAGATAATACACCACACCAGATCACAGTGACTACTGTAGTTAGTTAGATAATACACCACACCAGATTACAGTGACTACTGTAGTTAGTTAGATAATACACCACACCAGATTACAGTGACTACTGTAGTTAGTTAGATAATACACCACACCAGATTACAGTGACTACTGTAGTTAGTTAGATAATACACCACACCAGATTACAGTGACTACTGTAGTTAGTTAGATAATACACCACACCAGATTACAGTGACTACTGTAGTTAGTTAGATAATACACCACACCAGATTACAGTGACTACTGTAGTTAGTTAGATAATACACCACACCAGATTACAGTACTACAGATAATGATATAATACATACCACACCAGATTATAGTGATTACTGCAGATAGTTAGATAATACACCACACCAGATTACAGTACTACAGATAATGATATAATACATACCACACCAGATTACAGTGACTACTGTAGTTAGTTAGATAATACACCACACCAGATTACAGTGACTACTGTAGTTAGTTAGATAATACACCACACCAGATTACAGTGACTACTGCAGTTAGTTAGATAATACACCACACCAGATTACAGTGACTACTGTAGTTAGTTAGATAATACACCACACCAGATTACAGTGACTACTGTAGTTAGTTAGATAATACACCACACCAGATTACAGTACTGTAGTTAGTTAGATAATACATCACACCAGATTACAGTACTACAGATAATGATATAATACATACCACACCATATTATAGTGATTACTGTAGTTAGTTAGATAATACACCACACCAGATTACAGTACTACAGATAATGATATAATACATACCACACCATATTATAGTGATTACTGTAGTTAGTTAGATAATACACCACACCAGATTACAGTACTACAGATAATGATATAATAAATACCACACCAGATTATAGTGATTACTGCAGATAGTTAGATAATACACCACACCAGATTACAGTGACTACTGTAGTTAGTTAGATAATACACCACACCAGATTACAGTGACTACTGCAGTTAGTTAGATAATACACCACACCAGATTACAGTGACTACTGTAGTTAGTTAGATAATACACCACACCAGATTACAGTGACTACTGTAGTTAGTTAGATAATACATCACACCAGATTATAGTGACTACTGTAGTTAGTTAGATAATACACCACACCAGATTACAGTGACTACTGTAGTTAGTTAGATAATACACCACACCAGATTACAGTGACTACTGTAGTTAGTTAGACAATACACCACACCAGATTACAGTGACTACTGTAGTTAGTTAGATAATACACCACACCAGATTACAGTGACTACTGTAGTTAGTTAGATAATACACCACACCAGATTACAGTGACTACTGTAGTTAGTTAGATAATACACCACACCAGATTACAGTGACTACTGTAGTTAGTTAGATAATACACCACACCAGATTACAGTGACTACTGTAGTTAGTTAGATAATACACCACACCAGATTACAGTGACTACTGTAGTTAGTTAGATAATACATACCACACCAGATTACAGTGACTACTGTAGTTAGTTAGATAATACACCACACCAGATTACAGTGACTACTGTAGTTAGTTAGATAATACACCACACCAGATTACAGTGACTACTGTAGTTAGTTAGATTAAGGTCCCATGTTCTATCTATGTAATCATAGACTTTTCATAATTTCAAATATGTAAACATTAGTTGAAAATACTTGTAGAAAGCATGTAGAACACACACACCTACCTGGTGGCTACGAAGCGGGGGAAGTACGCTGTCTGGTTGTGGTCAATGCGTCCGTTAGCCTGCAGGATGAAGCGTTCCTGCTCTGAGAAGGCCCTGATCACACTGGCCCCCTGGAACGTCTCATTGAAGTGGGTGTAGATGGGAGAACGACTGACTGCCTCTAGCCGGCGGAGCTGGCACGATGTTGCCACGTAAAAACTCTACAGGAGAGATGGGGGGGGGGGGGATATATAGAAGGCAAATTAATCTTAGTCTGACTGGCAGACAGATATTCAGAGGGACAGACAGGCAGGCAGGCATTCAAAGGGGCAGGCAGGCAGGCAGGCATTCAAAGGGGCAGGCAGGCATTTAAACGGGAAGGCAGGCATTCAGAGGGACAGACAGGCAGGCAGGCAGACATTCAGAGGGACAGACGGGCAGGCAGGCAGGCAGACATTCAGAGGGACAGACGGGCAGGCAGGCAGA